>NC_047049.1:3501185-3766185 GCF_011762595.2 Tursiops truncatus | reverse complement strand
AAAGGGAGGTACGATAAAAAGCAAGCACAGTTACAGGCAGTGTGGCAGTGAGACCAAATAACCTAGCTCAGCGCCTGACTTGGTCTGTGATTTGGGCAACAGCTCAATCGCTCTGAGCCAGAGTACATTGTTTCGCATATGGTTTAATTTGCTTGGGAAAGTAGAAAATAAAGGCATCAGAGTTGATGGTGGAATTGATTTTCCTCACTGCCAAAGTGACCCCACTCCTGACTCACGTGGAATTTTAAGTGCTCAGAAAACTACAGGGAAGAAAATGAGTCTCGTCTATAAATTGACTGCCAAGAGATGCCCACTATTCATATTTCCGTTTATTTCCTTCCCGTTTTTCAACTAGATATAAATTCTCACTTAGTATTTTAAGTGGCTTGTATTGCATCGTCTGGGCAGACCACGCTTTCTGACTATTCACTCTCATTGAAAATAAAGGCAATTTCCATTGTGACGAGCATCTTGGTGCAAAGAGCATGCACTGCACTTGAGACGATTTCCTTCTATCCTTGTACATTTCCTTAGCGCCTGAGTTAAACAGTGTGAGTTAGCAAAGGCTCTGGTAACTTACCGGTAAGTTCCCCCTCTGAAGGTCGTATCATTTATGGCTCCACAGCCCCTCACCCGCCTTTGAGGCAGGAAGCGCCTCCTGGATTCCACACCAGCAGTGAATATCGTCATTAGTATTTTGCTACCATCATGGGTGGAAAACGATTTCTTAAAATTTGTTTGCATTTACATTTTTTTGATATCTAGATGAAGCTGAGCAGTTTCTTTTTTCTCCTGCTTATTAGTTATCTGAGTTTTCTCTTTAGTGAATTATTTATGTCCTTTGCCCATTTATTCAGTGGAATAGGCAGGTTTTCTTACTGATTTGTAAGAGCCTTTTGCATATTAAGGTTAACCCTTGGTCATATTTATTGCAATTATTTTCATCCCATTTGTAGTTGGACTTTTAATTAAAGATAATTTCGTGTGTTTATTTTTCAAACTAGCCCAGGGTATTAAACTCCTCCATAGCAGGAATAAGAATTTTCCAGAGGAAAAGTTAGACTCAATGCAGAGGGTACAACCAATCGGAGGCTGGTGGCTGTGGGTTTTAGGAGCTGGTATCTCCAGATAATTTCTCCAGTCAGTCCCTGACCGCCTTTGGCCTCTGCGCATACAAACACTGTGAGCATTTTTTCCACTTGCAGCTTCTGTGGGGTTGCCAAGTGACTGTTTTGTTTGTTTTCCCCTCCTAACACAAATAATTTGGCGTGGTTTCCATACAAACACTTATCAGCTCTTCCATGTTATTAGCACACAAACTCAGGGGCATTTCTGTATATGCTGTGGGTGTGAGGAATCAACCACAAAAGAATTGAAGGGCTCTCACTCCGACAGTGGTCTGTGATTACGCTGGAAAGCCAGCCCCACAACTGGCCAGGCTTTGGTGACCATTGCCACTTTCAAGGCTGGATTATATATTTTTCTTAGTTGCTTAGCTATTTCAGTCTTTCATTCCTCTACAACTCTCTGATGAATACCATCTGGCCTCAGTAATTTATTACAATTTAATTTCTCAATTTGTTCCATCACTTCTTTCTTGATATTTCTATCAGAAAAAAAAAAAATTGTTCTCGCCCTGGCCCCTGTCACCTCCATGAGAGGACTCCAGACCCAGAAACAGGTCGAGAGCAGAGACCTGTGGTCTCCCTGCTGCCTGGGATGGAACAGGGCCCTGAGTACCGACCTGGGCTTCTCCTTCTGCAAAATGGTGTGACATAGCACTAGGCATTTGTAATTATTCATATCTGTGCGGAATTCCAGGAAAGAATGAGGGGAATATGCTAAATACTTTGCGATCACAAGCGACCGTCTTTCACGGCCACTGTGTTTCTGCAAGTTTTCCTTTCATCACCCTTTTGTTCATGTAGTACATTTAAATAAGTCTCAGATCTGTGGCTAAAGTCAGCATATCCTGCTAGAAAGTGAGAATTCTCATCACTCCTCCTGAAGCTGGCCTTTCCCTGATCCGACAAAACTAGAGCATCTCTGGGTGATGGAAAGCAGCATATGCTCCCGTGCACATCTAGGAAAGAGCATCATGGAGACACACTACGTGAGACAGGCCACCTGGGTGTTTTGACAGCCAACCTCTCTGCCCATGAGTGACGTGGGCCTGGTTCTGGACATCTTGGGCCCTTTGGTGTCCAAACTCACTTTGATGAGCACATGCCCTGCTGTAGGTCTCCCAGACCAGGCTTGGGTCCTTCCTGTTTTGATGAAACTAATGCATCACTTAGGCTTAAAATGACAGATCACCAGTAGTCAATTTGATCCTTTGATCCACCAAAAATTAATTTTAAAGGCACACGTATGCTGGTTGAGTGGCTGAAAACAGTCCCAGTATGGCCTCGTGGACAACGGCTGCAGCTGGGCTTTGCCGCACTCTGCCTTTTCGAGGACCAAAGGCAGGCTGAGCCTCCCCAGGCCCAGCTCCCTGACATCCCGAGGACACGGGCAGACTGTCCCCACGTGGGAGGACACCGTCCCAGAGAGAATTGCTCCCATGAACCCCATCACCTCTCCCAGCCACACCAATTACTCTCTCTAGGTCTGTGAGAAAAGTACATAGATCCCTACACCTGTAGAGGGGAGGGCAAGTTCTGAGACACCTGGGAGGGCAGGACTCACCTGACACTCTGGAGGTGACGCTAAGGTAACACGAGAGATCCTGCCCCACCAGTTCCGTGGGCTGTACGGGGTACCTCGGGCCACGAGAGCATCAGCTCGTGTGAGCCTCATACAGCCCAGAGTGGGAAGCAGCTGGCGGGGGATGGGGGTGGGGCGGCGAGTTCTGGATGGCTTTGTGTTTTCCCTCTTTCTGCTTTTCATCCCTTTCTCCCCTGTTCCTCCTGGAGAGAAGGGGCACCCAGGTAGGGAAAGAGTGAGCTCCGGGCCAGGCTGGGAGGTCCGGGATGCTCTAACCCAGTAGCTGGCATTTGCAAGCTCCTACCCCAGGCCTGACAACACAGCCCTCAGGGCACCCTTCTCAGGGCCAGGAAGGTGTCCACGGGGTCTTCCTGCCTCTGCCCCACCTTGACCCCAGGTGCCTAGTGCCAAGGACGTTCATGACTTCGCTCCTCTCTTTAGTCAGTAGGCGCTGACCCCTCTCAGGTGCCTCCTGGTGCCACCTGCCCCTGCCCCTGGGTGGGGTGAGACAGGTCTGGAGAGAGACATAAAAGAAGGGACTGAACACACAGTGGGTGAGGGAGTGTGTGCATGTGTGTGGGTGTGTTTGCAAGTGGGAGTGAGTCTGCACACGTGGTCGTGTAGGTGCGTCTGTAGGAGCGGACGCACGTGTCGGAGCGGGTACCGAGGTTTTGAGTCGTGCTGGGGATTTTCAGGAAACGCAGGGGCCGTGAGGAAGGGTGATGGGGAAGGGGACTGTCTCCTCGGTTAGCTGGGGCTGAAGGGGGGCAGAGCAGGTCCTGGGGCCCCATCATCCCACACCCCAGCCAGACCCCCAGCAAACGACAGCTGAAAGTCATGTCTCTTCCTGGAAGCCGCTGGCAGCCCAGGGAGGTGGGCTTCATGCTGCCCAAACAACCCGAGCCCATTTCTTTGTCTCTCTTGGGAAGTGTCACCTTCCCAGCTGGTGGCTGTCATGAGGATTAAGGGAAACCATGGCTGTAAACCGCCACGAGACATCCGTCCATCCGGTTCCCTTCCTGCCCCTTGAGGAGAGCTTTCACTCTGCCACCAGTAACCAGCCCGGAGACCCCAAACCTCTCTGGAGACGCTGATCATCCCAGGGACTGGGCAGGTGCTGTGAGTCGGGACAGCCACTCAGAGGAGGCTTGGAGACTCAGTCTGAGTGTTGGGGGCCCCGACTTCTTCCCCCTACCCTACAGCTCAGGACAAGATGGGGTGCAGGGGCAGCTGGAAAGCCAGCCATTCTGAACCCCAAACTTCACTCTTCTCTGCCCCTTTGATTGTGAGCCAGGTGGGTGGACCCTGTCCTTTCTCGCTTCTGTTCTCACAGCTGGTATTGCAATGCATTTGCCCTGTGCCTGCAGAATAATGGCTTTGGCGTTCTGCGAGGCTGAGGGTCAGTAGCAGGTGTGCTTCAACCCCATCTGCACTGTTTCCGGGGTTGGGGTCTTTTGGGGGGTTTTTTTGTGTGTGTGTTTTTGTTTTTGTTGTTTTGCTGCTGTGGATCCTAATTTTGTTTTAAACGGGGGAGCTTTGCTCTTCGTAGATTGTAGTGGACGTTTATGATGAGGTTTCTGAAGAGAGGACGGACTACCCAACTTAAGAGCGGAAACTGAGGCTCCCACGTGGAGGAGATGCAGGAGGCTGATCACAGAAGGTAGCTTCTATGTGTGAGACACTGTGGTCACTTATATGCGAATCTAAAAAATACAACAAACTGGGCTTCCCTGGTGGCGCAGTGGTTGAGAGTCCGCCTGCCGATGCAGGGGACGCGGGTTCGTGCCCTGGTCCGGGAAGATCCCATGTGCGTGCCGCGGAGCGGCTGGGCCCGTGAGCCATGGCCGCTGAGCCTGCGCGTCCGGAGCCTGTGCTCTGCAGCGGGAGGGGCCACAGCAGTGAGAGGCCCGCATACCACAAACAAACAAACAAAAACCAACAAACTAGTGAGTATAACAAAAAGGAAACAGGCTCACAGATATAGAGAACAAAGTGGCGGTTATCAAGGAGGGAGGGGGAGGGGCAGCTTAGGGGTGGGGAAGTGGGAAGTACCAACAACTGGGTATAAGATAGGCTCAAGGATGCACTGTACAGCATGGGGAATAGAGCCAATAGTTTGTAATAACTGTAAATGGAAAGTTACTTTCAAAAATTGTACAAAATATGAAAAACATGCTGTGACTCTAAACTTATACAATGTTATATATCAACTGTATCTCAGTGAAATTGGACACTTTTTTTAAAAAGAGAGAAGCAATTGACTGTCCTCCCAATAGGAGACACTTTTTTATGTATATTCCTCTTAAATTTGTCCATAACACACTTGTTTATGAAATTGAGAATTTTTCTCCAAATTATGTCATGATGTACATACCATGAGTGTAAGTGTATTTGCGTTGCAAAAATCAATATTTTCTAAATGCCCATTTAAAAACCAGCTGAAAAGTATGGGAAAAGGAGTTGTTAATCTAAAATCTAATTTCTGGGTCAATCAGTCATTCCTGATGGAATTACTAAGAAATAGGGCCTTACAGCCAGAAGGATCAACTTCTACTCCCCTTCAGGGAGGCTGTGTGGGGTGGCAGAAGGAGGTTGGAGCCTGACCTCTGACCTCTGACCCCAAGCCCTGGAGTCTGGCAGGGAGCCTACACTGAAGAACCATGGAGGCGTGGCTGTCTCACTGGCCTGAGGTCCTCAAGGTTTGAGGGACCACAGGCCCATTTAGGAACCTGATCCAAGCAGGCTCCTTCATCTCAGAGGGATTCACATCCACGCAGACCATCGCACACAAAAATGGGGCCACCTGGGAAGTGTGCTGAGCTCTGCAGAAGACACGGCATCCCTGACCTTAGCCCCGCCCCAGATGCTCACCCAAGTGGGAGGGCACCAAGGCCACTTACTCTGAGCCTGTTCTGGCCACGCCTCTCTCTCTCTCCTTCTGCTCTACCTCAAGCAAAACAAAGCCACCGGAGCCCCAAGTGTGTCTGCACGTACATGAGCAAGCCTGCACACACACACACGCACACCCTGCTTCCCAAACACGGAATCACATGTGCCGGAAAAGTGCCCATAGCTTGAGATGTCATCGCCCTAGTTTAGAGAATGGCAGCTTTATTGCTCAATAAAACAAGTTAATTGATTCAACGATCTTCACTAGTGGTTAGGAGGTTTTATACATTTATCTGAGAAGCAGGAGGAGGTTTCAGAATGATGGGAGAGGAAAGAGTTCTCCCTGGAAGCTCAAGAGAGCCTGCTACGCGGACAAGGCAGAGGCCACAACCTTTGACTTTTTCCTGCCAGAGTCTTCGGCTGTGGCAACCAAAGGGCAAAAGAGACGTGTAAAGTAACCACTGTCAAAAGGAGATGTGTCATGGAGGGTCTTTACACATCTTTCTGTGGAGGGAAAGACAATGGTCTCTTTTGTTGAAGCATCTCCTCTGTCTTCTTCTCCCCCGCATTTACGCTTTGCAAACAGACAGGCTTCCGGCCTCTGGAGTGGAAGAAAAGGTGCAGAGAGCATTGTATGAGGCAGAGGGGAGGAGTAATTTAATTGTCTGGTTCCTTCTGTGCTGCAGAATATCAAACAGATGAGGAGGATAAAACAGGGAGCTCAATAATTAATTTTCATGTTTCTCACTAGTGGGGCTTCGTCGGGCCCTGCGCCGTGATTATAGGGAAAGGTTGGATTCTGAAGTTTCACTCATTAGCTACGTGTTGTATGAAAATACCTTGATTTTCAAAAGGCAGAGTGACAAGAATGAAAAATTTCAGCTATTAAAAATATCCCGGTGTCAGGGACTTTTGTGAGAGAAGAAAAACTCTCTGATTCCCTCAGATAAATAATGAAACGAATGGTTGTTGAGAGGTGAAGGGTCAAAACTTCCCTGTTGACTAAAACACAAGGTTGACTTAAAAGATTTTTGGAAGTTATTCAAGGAGCCGTGCATCGGGCTGGGTTTTTTTGCCTTCTAATGAAACTGAGGGGGCTCCCTGAAATTTCCACCACCGCTGCATTCAAAGCACACGGGTCTTAATGGGCAGGACATCAGGTTTGACACCGGTCCTGCATGCTGCATGTATAATAGAGAGCATCTGTGAATCATTCAATGATACTGTCCCAGGCTCTGAGTTCATCCAAGGGTAAGTATTAAGATTTAATTGATTCCAAATTAGCCGTTAAGTTCTCCACCCAAATCAGTGTACAGTGGAGCCATCAGCAAACTCACAGCCTCCAGAGAGCATGTCCTGTCCCCACCCACCGCGGCCGCGTGCGGGGGGGCCAGAGACGGTTTTCCTTCTGGCATACCGATTAGCCTGGCGAGCATTTGTTCGCAAGCTTCGGAGCCCAACCTAGGCAACGTAATTTTTTAGCACAAATGGTTCAATCATTCAAACACACAAACATTTTAAGGTAATTTCCGCAAATCCCCATTGTGATCTAATTTCTGAAGAAGCAGAATAAAGCTGCTTGGCGTTGCAATTAATCAGGTTGGGGCTCCACGGAGCATTCGCTGTGGAGCGCTGCCTCTTTTATTTTTAAAGGAGTATTAGAGCCACGTTCCTTGGGTTCACGCCGTATCTCCCACGTGCACACCCACACCTGTGCACACGCCGGCCACGAATGCACGTCGATAGGACACGCGGCTGAACCTTGCAGAAAGAGTCATCAGAGAGCTTTACTTTTACCACATGTTTGTGTGTGGGTGCATAAACCACTACCAGGAAAATGACTAAATTTGTGTTTTATTTTAAAAATCGAAGATGAAAATACTGAATCAATTATAACAAAGACCTACTGTGTAGCACAGGGAACTCTACTCAATATTTTGTAATAACCTATAATGGGGAAGAATCTGAAAAAACAATATGTATAACTGCATCACTGCACTGTACACCTGAAATTAACATGCCTTGTAAATCAACTACACCTCAATAAAACAATTATGTCTAATGTTTATTTTTTTAAATGTATGATTCTGGCAAATTAAAAAGTCTTGCTATCAGAATATTCTTATATAATTGTGGCCGGATTAAATATGGTGGTGGTTATTTAAAAGAGAAAAAAAAACACTGTGCCAATTACAAAATTACCCAATGTCTAAACATTACACAGATCATTATTCACGTACGCATCTTTTTTTTTTTAATTCGTAAATCTCTTGTCTAAAAAAAGTCCCCTGTGAAAATGGGTGGGATGCCATGCCTGAGAAAGGGACTGGAGATATGGGGGGCCCAGGAGAAAGGAGGGGTCTGGCTTGGCATTTCCATTTCTGAGTGCTTTGCATGAAAAAGTCATTAATCGGGAGCTTTGCAGTTGAGAGAAAAGTGCACTCAGACCTCTGAATGTTGCAGGGCAAATGTGACTCAAAGTCTAATAATTCCTTTCAAAGATTTGGATCTAATTTCCAGTTGCCACTGATCAATAGGCAATTTATGAATGACCAATATCATTCCCAGGGGCCTCGAAAGACGGCGCTGGGTAAATCCTCATTCACCAGTAATCACAGCTGTGAGAGGCAGCGCCACGCTTAAGTCATTTAAGAGGCAAGGCAAAGCGTGTGTTTTTATTTAACAAGAAAGATCTCAGTGCAGATGAGGTTATTACTTTAGAAGCAGAAATGACTGTCTTTTGAGCAGAATAAATGGGGGGTCATAATTCTCTAATGTGACCTAATTTTAACAAAGGAAAATGATCTGTTAAACTGTCCCAGAGATAATACGAATTAGACCAGGTCAATAGTAGGTCAAATAGATAGGGTGCTGAAACATCCTTTTTACTACTTTGTAGCATTTTATGCTAATGCAGTTCCCTTCTCTGTGATAAACAAAGCAAGTGGAAAGGAGCTAGCATCACACAGCGATGGGTCCCTGAGCTACACTTTAATACAAATCTAGTAAATTCCACTGTACAACATATCCAGCTCACTTAGGAGCCACAAATACTAAAAGCACACAGGATCAGACGCGTGCCCCGCACTGCAGGTACATCGCCTTGAAAGCACCAAAAAAAGAAGAAAAAAAAATTATATGGTGGTTTTAGTGGATAAGCCTTACGTGGAGTTACGTGAACTAAATGTGCCAGTAGGCGTTGCACTGTCATTAGGAAAAGGCTCTAATTTTTCCACAGACAAAAGGCAGGCGGAGGACGTGGCACGGGGCGGGGGCGGGGGAAGGAAGGACCATAGGGTCCTGCTCCGTTTCATTATTACTGCTTTTGCCAAAATTTGGAATCAGAAGTGCTGGCAGGATCGTGGCGTGGACAGTGGACCAGAGGGCTGTATAGAACTTGGAGGGAGACCAGTGTCTGGGCGACATTCACACCTAGAGAGCGAGGGTCTGGGTTAATGCTGTCTTGTATATTCTCCCCAGGCCTTTGCAGGAAGGAAGGGAAGCGTGGAAGGGCTCAGGTGTCCCTCACAATTCAGGGTGAGCTTCCTAAAAGATGCTGCCAGGAGAAGCACCTTCACCCTCTCCGTGCACTATCAACCCATCAGGAGAATTTCCTCTCCTCGGCACTGAAGATGAAACCCCATGCCCCTCGAAAGTTGAATTACCTGTGTAGATGATTTCTCTTCTCCTGAGACAGGGCTTTGTTCTCTGTCATTCATTACTGGGTCAGGCTGAAGGATTAGATGGTTAGGGGTGTGAATTAACTATGCCCGGAAGCCTCTAGCGCACCCACCTGCAACGTGGGGACTGACCCAGCTCTCTCGGCACCTAATTTACAGCCCAGGGGTGACTTAGGCCCTGGGGAAGCAAAGTCATCCCTGCCTGTGACCTGTTAGTACATTTTGGTGAGGCGACCTGGCTCCTCAGATATGAAGCAAAGGAAGATAAATTGGTTAAGATCTCCAGAATTTTTTAAATGCAGGCAGGCCTTGAATTGGCAGTAAAGATACAATTGGTGGTGGTTTGAATCCCTAATGGTGTGACATTTGGATTTGATTAAATTCACCATCAGAGACTGTATCTACATGCACAATTGCTTCTTCAATTTTGATGAAATTGACTCAATTCAGTCCAAAGAAAGTGGCCAATTCAAAGGCCTGACAGAAAAATCCCTTGAACTATTTCACACCTCATGGGATTGCCAAGGAGTCCTTTGCACGCGAACGGTGCAATACCTTTGATTCCAAATTTTGGCAAAAGCAGTAATAATGAAACGGAGCAGGACCCTATGGTCCTTCCTTCCCCCGCCCCCGCCCCGTGCCACGTCCTCCGCCTGCCTTTTGTCTGTGGAAAAATTTTATCCAAAGAATAAGTTTAATCGGAAAAGTGAGAAAATGCAGAAACAAAGGAAAACAGCTCAACAAGACTAAATAATAATATAGTCATTAAGCAAAGTCAAGGACCTTTAGTTCCTCCTCAAGGGCTGTAGATCATATTCCGAGCCGTATCCTGGGAGCTGACGTATAGATACTGAAACCCCCGCCAGGTGGAGGAAGTTACTCCATGATGACCAGGCTGGAGCCATGACATAAGCTGCCACGATCCTGAGAACTGGCCTCAAGGAAATGGGAACAAACGACCCTGGAACTGAAGAGTCCCTGTACCTAAAACAATCAAGAGGACGCTGGTCAGACCACCGATGACCAGTTTCAAGATGACTGTCAGAGCTGCCTGGGCTGTTTCTGCACGCAGCCCCCTCCCTCTGTCTATAGAAGCTCTTGCCCCCTGATTGTCGGGGGAGGGGGAGTCGGCCTTTGGACAGGCGTCCGCCCTCCCCCACCCCGCTGGGGCCGGCACCCCAAATAAAGCAAACTTTCCTTTCCACCAACGCTGCCTCTTCAATGGCTTTTCAGTGCTGAGCAGCAGACCGCACTTGCAGTTACAGTAACTTCGGCAGACTTAGCGGTCCTTGTCTCATCCAGAAACGGCATTGGAGAAATTTGTTCCGGCCACCTGATCAGCGTTCTTGATGGATGTGAGGAGGTCCGTGTCCTTTCCCCAACTTCCCCCTTACTCTGCGAAATTCACCTGAAATCAAGCAGTGTTGCTGTCAGGAAACATTAACCATTCCCTGTGTGCTGGGAGTGTGACAGGGTGACATGTGTGTCTCCTGACCTCAGGAGTTTACATCTGACTGGGGTGGGAAGGAGAAGAGCTACCCTGGCACCTGGCACAGGGGGAGGCTCTGAATGGGCTGTAAAATGCAAAAGAGACAGGAGAAAGGGCGCAGGGCACTGAGACTGGAAGTCTCGAGGAAGCGCTGCTGGGCGCTCACCCGGCACACGTACCTGGGGCTTGCCCCGTGCAGGCCCTTCTCCCAGCACTGGGGCATCAACTTGGTAATACCACAGCCACCCCTAGGGTGAATACTGATGTTCTTTACAGACAAGGAAACTGAGGCACAGAGAGGCCAATGACTTAGTCCTGTTGTGACATAGCCTGTAAGTGGATTGCAGTCCAAGCTGTCTGGTTCTGGCTCCGGACCCAGACCCAGCTGCTGTCCCCTCTCCCCCTTGTGGAGTCAGCAATAGATGGTGCAGGAGCTGGAGGGAGAGGGGTTCCCCAGGAAGGGGGAACTTCATCACAAGTGGGGTGTGAACAGGCTTCTCACCGCTGGAGCTGGTCCTTGCAGGGGAGAACCTGGAGGGGGCGTGACGGACACGTCAACAGACAGGTCAGGTTAGAAGCTGGGGCCGCCAGAAGCTCCAACTTTATTTGCAGGTGATGGAGAGCCACTCAACACCGGGATCAGCGTCAAGTGTTTGAGGTGGTACCTTAGGCAAATTATTCTGGGAGAAGCGCAGACAGCGGGCATGAGTGGAGGGGCTGGAGGAAATAAACAGGTGCCATGAGATCCAGGAAGGACCAGGATATGCTGAGAGCTTAGGCCAGGGCAGCTGAGGAGAAGCTGAGGGCAGAGCTACCGTAGGCAGAGTCCAGGGCTTGTCAGGGAAGCCCAGAGGCACCGGTGGGAGGGCAGGATGGGAGGAGCTCACCTACACAGGTGTCTCATCACTGGGACGGGGGCTCCCCGGAAAAACAGCAAGTTGACTTTGTCACGCTGATTCTGAGGAGGGACCTTCAGGGATGTGTGTCCTATTCTACAGTTCTATGCGGGAGACCCCCGTCTGCAGGCAGAGGTCTCTCCTAACAGATGCAATGCTGCTTCTTGATTGAAAACCAGCAGACATGGTAACTGCTACTTTTGTAGTTATTAAACTGGACTAGGGTAAATTTTTTTTTTAAGGACAATATAAATTTCCTCACCCTCATCAGCATTCTTTCCTTAGTTCATAAAAACTTATGAATTCCACTTAATAATTCCATAAATTCTTCCACTAGGGGCTTCCCTGGTGGCGCAGTGGTTGAGAATCTGCCTGCCAATGCAGGGGACACGGGTTCGAGCCCTTGTCCGGGAAGATCCCACATGCCGCGGAGCAACTAAGCCTGTGTGCCACAACTACTGAAGCCTGCACGCCTAGAGCCCGTGCTCCGCAACAAGAGAAGCCACCGCAGTGAGATGCCCGCGCACCACAACGAAGAGTAGCCCTCACTCACGGTAACTAGAGAAAGCCTGCGCACAGCAACAAAGACCCAACGCAGCCAAAAATAAATAAATTTATTTTAAAAATTCTTCCACTAAAATTAGACATAATTTTAATCATAAAACACTTTCTCTGTAACTTTTACTTTAGAGAAAAGAGGACAAATGTATATCAAGAAGACTACCTCTTCAAGTGTTCCCAGAATGATGGCAGCAGGCTTTTGATGAGTTTACCAGCTATGAGAGCCTGTGTCAGACCTCCTTCCTCAACACCCTGCCTGTGGCACCTTTGTCTGAGAGAAAATTCCTATTGGTTTTCATGGTTTCAAAGCTTTTTGGTATAGACAGTCACCTGATTAATTGGCTATAAAACTACACAGGAAGATACAAAAGACACCCAAGTGCACCTTGTATGTAATATATTATTCATCCCCCCACCAATGCAATCAGCCATTTGCAGGAGACTTTGTGCTGAGAACCTCTGGCAAGACACTGCTTAGGGATGCATTTGGTCACATCACGAACAAGGCAAAAATCCACGTTGGATGTGGTTTCTTGATGAAGAAATAAAGGCTATGTCATGAAGCCAGATGTCCCCCTCTGGGGAGCTGTCAAGTGAGTTTCCAGTATTCCGTCCTGGGAAGGGACAAAGCCGATTATTTGGGAAGGGCTGTGCATCACGTTCCTGCCCCTCTACTGTCTCATCTGCAAACCAGGCTTCTCTCTGCAGTGTCTCATTCAGCGGCCTGGGCGCTGAGCTCAGAAAGATGGCTGGGCTCTGAGAGAACATAGAACTATTTACCAGGTACGTGTCATTTGCCAGGACTTTGGCAAGATTCTAGGAGTTACATGAGGAAGAGTGTGACACGGGCAGTCATATTCCTCAAGGACCCACACGGGGGTTGGTAAATGGCAGGTACAACAGCGACTGGGTTTGTCCCCTGTGATGGCTCATTAGGCTGTGGGAAACGGGCAGAGCCACAAATCCAACCTCGGCTGTGCCCGGGGGACGCTGGGGCGAAGACAGGCCCCCTCTCCTGGGTCCCATTGCTAACAAGAGTGCTTTTGTAGCGGAAGAGCACAGGACAGACACAAGGAGGGTAGGATTCAGAAGCCGAAAGACAGTGCTTAGGGAAAACGCAGGCACCATTCAATTCAGCCGTTCGTCCAGTGAATAAAGGAACAAGTGGATTCCAGTAAACACCGGTCCTGCTGTCCTCTCTCTGCAGTGTCACTGCTCGGTCCCCCTTTCCCACCCTACCACCCAGTTTTGCCCTGAAGGCCACCTCACCTTCAGAAATAGTCTTCAAAAGTTTGTTTTAATGGAGGATTTTTTTTAAGGAGGCTTGCACATCGTCTTGGACTGACCCTCTGGGGAAGATGTGTCTGCCCGGACACCTGTTGGAATGCAGCCCACAAAGACGGCAGAGAGTCAATATCAAATCAATACTGTCACACACGGTGATGCATGGGAAGGGATTGTATCTCTCGCCTGAAAATCCGTTTTGACAGAAGGGCAGCACAGAGTCGTTTATGACACCGAGATGATGGGCTGCCTTGTTAGTGAGGCAGCCTGCAAACGGGAGAAGCCCGCGTGGACCCATAGCAAGAGAGCAGCCTGGACGTGCGCTGACAGCTGGGTACCATGGCCACATTAACACATCCACAAAAGACCTGGCCATTCTCAGGGAGGAATACGCTAGCCCAGGCCCCTGTGAGGAAGTGCAATTCCTAGTCCAACTGCAGTTTTCGTTCTTATGTTACAGTGGATTCTGATAGCATCCACCAGTGAACTCAAGTCTCTCCTCACTATGCTCTGTCCAGTCTATATGGTAAGACAGATCACAACCTGGTTATCTGTCCAATTCTGTGTAAACTAAATGTCAGAGTTAATTCACAAATGCAGGTCAAAAAATCGACTTGACACACCCACCAAAAGTAGCCTAAGACGTTCCTGAAACCTGAAAGAAGTATATGTTTTAATACAAAATGAGTACAAAAACATCATTTATCTTAAATTCGCCATCTAGCTGGATCCCGGTATCTCTTTGTTTTCTTGCTCAAATGACATTTATAGGAAGATGACAAGACAGAGGCATGGCTTTGTGCTTCGCCGCACAAATTTGCTAGTTTTAGAGCAAAAGCAACACGTGCAGGCATCCCAGCCTAGATGGCAGCATGTCAAGGGCCAGCACCTGGCTTCTCCTCTGAACCCCTGTACCACTGAGACCAAGACACAGTTCTTCATAAATACCGGCGGAATGAATGACAGCACGGTTCTCCACTGGACTTTGGAGTAAAATTTGAATAAAACTTTGTGTTGCAATTTACAAAGTGCCTCAGAAATATCTCCTTTAGTCTTGTTGCAAAACCAGTGGGGCTAGTATTTTTTGAACTTTTGATTCAGAGAGGTTAAGTGACTTATCTGAGGTCACACAGCAAGAAGTGCAGTCAGAACACAGGGATCCCCTGGTGATTCTTGGCTCACGGTGGACTGCCTATTTCTGCTCCTACCCAAATAGTTTTACTCTTAGAAATGCAAAGCTCTGTAAGCCACTTGAGTTCTAGAACTCATTGCTTTGATTTATTTCCATATATGTTAAAGTTTGAGTGTAAGATAGATTACGCTCTAGATTTGAGTTCCGCAAGTATAAATACCGACTTCTGTATTCCGACCGATCATTTGCAATCCACCAGTTCCCACTGGTCTTCACCTGAATGTGGGCACACAGCATTAGGCCACCTCCCTCCCTTGGAAGAGGTCATGTTCATGGAGGTGGCATGTTGCCTTACTCCGTCCAGGGCACTGATCTCCTCCGGCTGACCAGCTAACCACCTTTGGAGTCAAATTCAGGGTTGGCCAGGCCTGCAAAATAGAATCGTCCCATCTCACAATCTTCACATGGACACCTGAAGGCATGATAAAATACGTCTGCCATCTCCCCAGCCCGGCCCTTTCCAGGCGCCGGCCCAAGGGTGCGCAATGCTTCGGAATTTTTCACTGCTTCCTGATGCAGTGGTCTTTGTATAAGACCAAACAAGGTGTGGCTTAGATCTCATGCCCCCTGGAAAACTTCTCTCTGGTGGGACACCAGCCACATCTCTGGGTGTCATCTCTGCCTTCCAGACTCTGATGTCCTACAAGTTACACAACCACGCCTGTACCTGCTGCTGTTGCTGAAGCCACAGACCGACTCGGCCAGATGGGTCCCCGGGCTGCCCTGCCAACGCGCCTGCCCTGGTGCCCCTGTGAATGCGACTGGAAGACCCCTGCCTGCACAAACTCTCCCCACGTTAAGGAGATCTGCTACCGAAGGGGATACACAGAGACACCTGAGAAGAAGGGAGCTGGGGCCAGGCTTCCTCCAGCTAAGAGATTCACAGGCTCCGCCCCTTTCTTCCCTGTCCAGCGTCTTGGGTTCTCATTTTGGGGTTCCTGCAATGAAGCCCCTCTTGCTTTCCTTCCCATTACAATTCAGTACATGAGGCAGATGCCGGTACTTCTCGTTTTAGTGCTAAAGCTCGCTGAAGCAGCAGCCGCTCCTGTCATGGCAAACAATGGCATAGTCCTGGCCCTTCACACTTAAGACAGTTTTCATTTCCAAGGCATTTAAAAAACATTAACTAATTAACAAGTTTCTTGAAGGCTCTAGGTCTCTTCATGTCTCTGGAAACTCCTTTAAGAGTTAACAGTTTATTTATAGTGTATATATGTCCATGCCTCTCTCTCGCTTTGTCACAGCTTACCCGAAAAGTAGAGAAAGGCAGCACCCCTAGGACAATCATTTGTTAGGTCAATAAAATTAAATTCGTGTGCATTTGAAATTGCAAAATCTGGGAGATAGGAAACCACACACGTTCTCCTTTTTTTATTTTGTTTTGCTTTTTTTTCCCCTCAATCCAACCTACTGGACTGATGAAAGCAACCCGAGTGTGTGTTCAATACGGTTTGTAGCAGTGCAAGGAATGGCAGAAAACCCCAAAAATTCCCTTTCAGAATTGCAATAACCAAATCAATCTCTCCCTCCTTTTTTTTTTTTTAACAGGGATGGTGGACTCTGTGGAATTACAGCAGCAACTTGCAAATGGTGCACGAAATACAAGTCTCCTTCCAGGGCACCAGGAGCTCTTTGATGTAAATTGCAGAGTATGTGGTCCACGTTCACGCTCTATGATTCGCTATATTCTGTTCGGTCAAACACATTTGAAACAAAGTCCATTGAGCCCAAACATTTCCAGGTAGAAAAGAGAATGAAAATGTTTGTTGACAGATTTTAAGACTTCTGATTTTTCCATTTCCTCCCTACCCAGTACATACTGTATGAGTGAACTTCGAGGAGTATAACGTTTCCTCTTATGTACTTTTTCTTTGAAGAAAAGGCCCCATCAACCTTCAAACTGTTTCCAAAACAAAGTTTTTATATCTTACTATGTTTTTACAGAATGGATTTCACTACTGTTACACAGGCAATGAGATGTCTTGGGGGTAGGTTCAGGGACATGTCCAGGGGCCCTATCCTGAGCTCTTCCTTAGTCAGAAGACCGCTTTATGGATGGGAGGGCTCTCTCCAGGGAAAGGGATGATCCTGAAGCAGAAAACCAGGCAGGATGTCTGTCCTGTTAGGGGAGATGCTGAGCATCCAGCTGGATGTGCCTCCATCCCCATCAGACCTTGCCTGGGGTTATGGCTTTGCTGGGCCAGTGATACTGGCTGGTGAGGCCAGTGCGTTGTCACTCACTCCAGTCAGTAGAGTCAATATTTCCGGTGCCCCCAACAGCAACCATGAGTGGATGAGCTAAATTGCAGCAGACATTTCTGAATCACCATCACCACCTTCCAGTGCCCCAGAGAGTGTGTAATGCTGCTAACAGAAGATGTCATGGGTGAAATCCACCCTGCTTTCACTTCTTCATTCACCTCATCACCTTAGAAGCACTCAGAATTTTTTCTGCAAGTCTGGGGACTGCACAGTGACTGCTGGGAGTTTTCATGCCTGGAAATGACCACCTCATCAGGGCTGAGGCCCCAAGTCACCCTAGACACTGCTTGACTTTAAAACTATGAGAGGGAGGGGGCTGCATCGTCAGTGATCAAGTTCAATCAAATGTTATTGCAAAGTCAGTAGAAAAACTACACAAGGATCCTGACAGTATCCTCTTTCTTTTGTATCTGTCATCTCATGGGACAGAGCTGGAAGTAGATTGGCACCAAAACCAAGTGCCTGGATTCCAGCCTCTATTATGGCAACTACTAAGCATGTGACTTTGGTTAAGTCCTTGGACATTCTAAATAAAATTGCCTCATTTATTCAAAAATGAAACCAGGAAAAATAAAGTATTGGCTAGTGTAATAAAGCAAGAAAAAGAATTAAAAGGCATACAAATTGGACAAAAAAGAAATAAAACTCTCCTTATTCACAGACCACATTATTGTCTATGTAAAAAACCCTGCAGAACCTATAGGAAAAAAGCTTCTAAAACTAATCTAGGGTTAGTAGATTTGGCAAAGTCAGAGGATTCAAGGGCGACACTTAAAACTCAATCATATTTCTATATATTAGCAAACAGTAATTGGAAACTAATATTAAAAGGAAAACATTTACAAAACCTCAAAAATATTTAGCTGTGAATCTAATAAAACATGTAAAGGCTCTGGTGTCAAAATTACAAAATGTTAATGAAAGAAATTAAAGGTATCCTAAGTAAGTGGAGACTCACACCACATTTATGGCTAGAAGACTCAAGGTAGTTAACATGTCAATTTTCCCCAGACTGACCTATAGATTTAACACACTTCCAGTAAGACCCTAACAGGATTTTTTTTTTTGTAGATCCTGGCAGGATGACTGTAAAATGTATATGAAGCAAAAGAGAGAACAGCCAAAAGAATTTTGAAAAAGAAGAATGAAATTACAGGGCTCACACTGCCCTTTGAGACAGCATTTAAAGCTACAGTAATCAAAACAGTGTGATACTGGTGAAATCATAGATACGTTGATCAATGGAACTAAATAGAGAGTCCAGAAATAGATCCACCAAAACATAGACAATTGAGTTTTTTAAAAAACTTTATATTTTTAGAACAGTTTTAGGTTTATAACAAAATTCAGAGGGAGGTACAGAGATTTCCTATATACCCCTTGGCTGCCCACGTGCATAGCCTTGCCTATAATCAGCCCACTAGACTGCTACAATTTTTACCAAGCACAAACTTACACTGAATAATCACCCAAAGTCCATAGTTTAAGATTCATTCTTGGTCTTGTACATTGCATGGGTTTAGACAAATATGTAATGACATATGTCCATCATTATAACATCATACAGAGTATTTTCACTGCCTTAAAACTCCTCTGTGTTCTGCTTATTTATCTCCCCAAACCTAATCCCCTGGCAACCACTGATCTTTTTTACTGTCTCCAAAATTTTGCCTTTTTCAGAATATCATATACTACTACTTACTACAGTAAGTAGTCTTTTCAGATCAACTTCTTTCACTTAGTAATAGGCATTTCAGATTCCTCCATGCCTTTTCATGGCTAGATAGTCCATTTATTTTTAGTGCTGAACAATATTCCACTGTCTGGGTGTGCCACAGTTTATCCATTCGCCTACTGAAGGATGTCTTGGTCGCTCCTAAGTTTTGGCAATTATGAATAAAGCGGCATTAAACATCCAGGTGTGGGCAAGGAGGGTGATTGCTGGATTGTATGGTGAGAGTATAAATAATTTTATAAGAAACCACCAAACAGTTTTCCAAAATAGCTGCACCCTTTTGTATTGCCACTGGCAATGAATGAGAGTTCCTGTCGCTCCGCTTCCTCACCAGTACTTGGATTGGTCAGTGTTGCAGATTTTGACCATTCTGATGGGTGTATAGTGCTATCTCATTGCTGCCTTAATTTACATTTCCTGATGGTATATGATGTTGAGCATCTTTTCATGTTTTTATCTGTGATTTGTGTATCTTCTTTGGTGAGGTGTCTGTTAAGGTCTTTGGCCCATTTTTTAACTGGGTTGTTTGTTTTCTTATTGCTGAGTTTTAAGAGTTCTTCATATATTTAGGATAACAATCCTTTATCAGATGTGTCTTTGGCAAGTATCTTCTCCCAGTCTGTGGCTTGTGGTCCTGTTCTCTTGACATTGTCATTAGCAGAGCAGAATTTTAGCTTTAATGAAATCCAGTTATTTTTTTCATGGATTGTGGCTTTGGTGTTATATCTAAAAAGGCATTGTTATACCAAAGGTCACCTAGATTTTCTCCTATGTTATCTTTTAGATTTATAGTTTTCTATTTTCCATTTAGGTCTGTGATCCACTTTGAGTTAATTGTTATGAAGGGCATAAGGTCTGTGTCTAGATTCATTTTTTGGCATGTGAATGAATGTCCAGGTATCCAGTACCATCTGCTGAAATGACTACTTCTTCTCCATTGTATTGCCTTTGGTTCTTTGTCAAAGATCAGCTGACTATATTTGTGTGGGTCTGTTTGGGGGCTTTATATCCTGTTCCATAGATATATATGTCTATTATTTCACCAGTACCACATTGTCTTGATTACTGTGGCTTTACAGTAAGTCTTAAAGTCATGTAATGTCAGTCCTCCAACTTTGTTCTTCTAGTTCAATATTGTGTTGGCTATTCTGGATCTTTTGCCTCTTCATATAAACTTTCGAATCAGTTTGTTAATACCCACAAAATAACTTGCTGGGGTTTTATTGGGGATTGCATTGAATCTATAGGTCAAGTTGGGAGAACTGACATCTTGACAATTTTGAGTCTTCCTATCCATGAACATGGAATATCTCTCCATTTATTTATCTCTTTGATTTCATGCTTCAGTTTTGCAGCTTTACTTATATTTTTTTATACATGTTTTATAAGATTTATACCTAGGTATTTCAGTGTTTTGATGCCAGTGTAAATGGTATTGTGTTTTCCATTTCAAATTCTACTACTTCCTACTAGTAAATAGGAAAGCAATTCACTTTTTTTTTATATTAACCTTGTATCCTATAACTTTGCTATAATCAGTTATTAGTTCCAGGAGGATATTTTTCAAGCAATTCTTTTGGATTCTCTGCAGAGATAATTATGCCATCTTCAAATGAAAGCAGTTTTATTTATTCCTTCCCAATCTGTGTAAGTTTTACTTCCTTTTCCTACTTTATTGCTATGCAAGGACATCCAGTCCAATGTTGAAAAGGAGTTGTGAGAGGGGGTCCCCTTGCTTGTATACCTGATTTTATTGGGAAAGTTTCAAATTTCTCACCATTGTGTATTATGATAACTATAGAGTTTTTGTAGGTGTTCTTTATCAAGTTGAGGAAGTTCCTATCTATTCCTAGTTTACTGAGAATTTTTATCATAAAACAGTGTTGGATTTTGTCAAATACTTTTTCCGCATCTATTGATATGACCATGTCTTTTTACTCTGTTGATATGTTGGATTACATTTATTGATTTTGAATGTTGAACCAGCCTTGCATACCTGGGATAAGTCCCACCTGGCTGTGTTGTAAAATTTTTTTATGCTTTTTTTGGATTCTATTTGCTAACATATTGTTGAGGACTTTTGCATCTATATTCCTGAGAGATATTGGTCTGTAGTTTTCTTGTAATGTCTTTGTCTGGTTTTGGTATTAGGGTAATGTTGCCTTATAGAATGAGTTAGGAACTATTCCTTCTGCTTCTATCCTGGAAGAGATTACAGGGAATTGGTATAATTTTCCCCCTTGAATGTTTTGTAGAATTTACCAGTGAATCCACCTGGGAAGGCAATTGATTTTTGACCAAGGTACAAAGGCAGTTCAATAGAGAAAGGATAGTTTTTGAACAGTTGTACATTCACCTGCAAAAATATTAACTCTAACATATATCCCATACATTATACAAAAGCTAACTCAAAATAGATCACAGATATACAGTATAAAACTATAAGGCTTTTAGAATAAAGCATTGGGAAAATATTCATGACTTTAGTTTAGCTAAGAGTTTTCAGATATGACTCAGAAAAGAGAATTAAAAGACAGGCTAAAGGCTTGGAGGAAATATTTGCAAATTCTTAAAAAGGAGTTGTATGAGGATACATAAAGAAGCCTCAACATGAAATAATAAGGAAACAAGCAACTCAATTAAGAAATGGGCAAATGGTTTGAAAAAAACACTTCACCGAAGAAGACATACAAATGACAAATAAGCCCATAAAAAGATGCTCAATATCATTAGCCAGCAGAGAAATGCAAATCAAGCCCACCAGCTATATACCTATTAGAATGGCAAAAAACAAATGAAGAAAAACCTTGATAATACCAAGACCAGTGTGATGCAGAGTGGCTGGAACTCTCATACATTGTTGGTATAAGGGCCAAATGGTATGGTAACTCTGGAAAAATTCGACAGTTTCTCATAAAGCTAAATATACACTTAGCATGTGGACCACCAATCCCACTTCTAGGTGTTTACTCAAAACGTAAGTTCACATATAAACCTATATGTGTATGTTTATAGCAGTTTTATTTCTTTTTTTTTTTTCGGTACGCGGGCCTCTCACCGTTGTGGCCTCTCCCGTTGCGGAGCACAGGCTCTGGACGCACAGGCTCAGCGGCCATGGCTCACGGGCCCAGCTACTCCGCGGCATGTGGGATCCTCCTGGACCGGGGTACAAACCTGTGTCCCCTGCATCGGCAGGCGGACTCTCAACCACTGCGCCACCAGGGAAGCCCGCAGTTTTATTTCTAATCACTGAAAACTAGAACTAACACAAATGTCTTTCAGTGGATGAATGGATGAACCAGGTGGGGTACCTCCATATAATGGAATACTACTCAGCAATAAAAAGGAATAAATTATCGATACATCAACATGGTTGAATCTCAAAGGTATTATGCTGGTTGAAGAGGTAACTCTCCAAAGGTTACATATCATATGGTTCCATTTATACGACCTTCTCACAAAAGGTAAACTATAAGGATAGAGAACATATCAGTGGTGTGTTGAGGATATGACTACAAAGGGGCAACAGAAGGAAATTTTGGGGGGTGATAGAATTGTATTTACCATGATTGCTTTGTTGGTGACGTGAATTCATATATGTTAAAACTCATAGAATCAAACACTAATGCCCCCCCAGTTAACTTTGCTGTATGTTAACTTAAATATTTGTAAGATTAAAATTAATAATAATATGCTTCACTTGTCTTATGCATGGATTTATCAAGATCTTAAAGCCAAAACAAATGTTAAATGCTGTTATAAAAGTCAGCATCTTGGTCTTATGTTGGCTTTGCAAATCTCGATATTTAAAATGTCCAAGAAATTTTTCAGAATCTAAGGCTCCTGATTGCATATAGTTAGGAGTATAATTTCTTGAGACTTGAATCCAATGGTTGTGTTGTGTGGCTGGATCCACCAGACACAGAGGTGTCCCCAGACCATTGGACTTTCCCATTTGGACACTTGCTCATCTTAGATGGTAGTGGGACATTTTTATGGGCTGAGTTGCTTTCCCCCTAATTCATATGTTGGAGCCCTAAACCCAGAACCTCAGAAAGCAACTGTCTTTGGAGATAGGGTCTTTAAAGTAATAATTAAGTTAAAATGAGGTCATTAGAGTGGACCTTAATCCAATATGACTGGGTCCTTATAAAAAGAAGAAATTTGGACACCGACACACACAGAGGGATAACCACGTGGAAATTCAGGGAGGAGACAGCCGTCTACAAGCCATGGAGAGAGGCGTCAGAAAAAAAAAAAAAAAAAAAAAACCCTGCTGACAGCTTGATCTTGGGCTAATAGCCACCAGAATTGTGCGAAAATAAATTTCTGTTCTATCAGCCTCCCAGTGTGTGGTATTTTGCAGCAGTAGCCCGAGCAAATTCACACAGACATCTTCCAGGTGGCCGGATCCCTGAAATCTCCCGTCTCCCATGTGTAGTCCAAGAGGCATGAAAGGGTTAAGTAAAACATTGATTGTAAAATCAGATCAGGTCTCCACTGTCTGCTTAAAAGTTGCATCTCCAGATTTTACATGAATTTTTAATTTTAGATGACACCTTTGACTAGAAGTGACAGTGGAGCAGATCATTTGTGTAATTACAGCCACGATCACGGAGGAAAGAGCAGCTCCCAAAAGAACAGAAGACATGAGCTGGATTTGGTGGTGAATGAGGCCGGCAGTGGAGGTGCGGGAGCCTCTGGGGTCCGTAGGCACCTCTCAGCCTTGCAAAACAGGAGAGCACCGACTTTCCCCTGTTTTAGGAAAAGTACGCTATTCATTCTCAGGGAAAAGCAGCATTTGCTTCAAACACATGTTTTTCAGGGATTAGAAAGAGAAAAGGAAAGCTCCAACATGAAGGTATCAGATAACTAGAATTCAGACAATACATGCAACCGCATCACAGCTATTGCTGACATGTCTGAGCTTCCCGTGGAAAGCGGCCGTGTCCTCTGCAGCTCAAGATGTGGGTTTGGCTTTCTTCCTTCAGGTGATATCCAAGGCGTATTAGTGACTCCAAGAAGAGTAATTAAGCAGGCAATCTGTCCATGCAGTAGAGGCACGAGAAGCTTTAAAGTGACTTGGTCCAGAAGCTGCAGGAGTGGAACTGTTTTCCGATTTCCAGAGCTGAGCATACCCTGATTCAGGAGGAGCTGCGAAGCTGGAGGGGGCGAGGTGGGCAGATAGCCCTGGGAGTTCAGTCTGAAGGCAAGAAGTTCCTCCTCCCACAAACCCAGTGTGT
Organism: Tursiops truncatus; assembly: GCF_011762595.2. Classification (NCBI taxonomy): domain Eukaryota; kingdom Metazoa; phylum Chordata; class Mammalia; order Artiodactyla; family Delphinidae; genus Tursiops; species Tursiops truncatus. Next base: position 3,742,248 of record NC_047049.1, on the reverse strand, counting down.
AGACCTGCCTCCAAACCACCGCACTCTAATGAAAGGGGAGAAGCATCCACTGGGGATTTTTAAGGTATTGATGACCCCACCGAAAGATACGGATTCCTGGAAAACCTTTCCTGCTGAATAATTAAAGCTTAAGAGCAAGTGTATTGCTTTTCTTGCTTGTGGGAAGATCACAGCTAATTAGCCCTAGTGAAATAGAGAACAGTCCTTGAAAATTAGAGACAAGGTCCTTCACCCTCTGAAGAATTGCCTGTCATACACACTGTTAGTATGAACATTCTGCAGCCTCCTACCTGTGCGTCCACACCATCATCAGAGGACCTGGGAGCAAGAAGCCCCCTAACTCTAGTTATAACCGTGGTGCTTTGGAGGGAAAAAAAAATTCAACAGGTGAAATTACCTAGTGGTCTCCTTTGCCAGGCTTTGATGGCCATAATCTCAGTTCAGTTTTAGATTGGAAGGCTTGGTAATTGTAATTTAGATCTTGCTTTGCACGTTCTGAATGCTGTTACTTAGGACAGATGATGCCATTTTCAAGGTCTGGGATGATTGATTTGGGACCGTGGCCTGGGTATCAAGTTTGTTGTGGAAATAAGCTCTCCTCCCAGACCCCACAGGCAAGGAGGTTACTTGGGCCTATAGATTGTCCATTTATGAAGGATAGTCCTCAAAATGAAGGGAAGTTTCCCACCTATGCCAAGTACCTGGAGATTTTCTTTCTTCCCATCATATTTAGTTCTAATCTTTCCTGTGATTTTCCTGATTTACTGCATCTTGAATGGAAACAACAAACACCTTGTCAGCCTCTAGAAATAGATGTTTTGCTTAAGAATTCAAGGAGATGGTGGCAGACAATCTGTGGCATCCCAAATAATGTCTCCTGTAACTGAAAAGACTCTACCTGGGCGCCAACGGAGGTTGTTGGTTTATTCAAATTCCATTTCCCCTTTGCAAAGATCCCCTCAGGGCATGACTCTTTTACATTAAAATATTCATTTAAAAAGCACACGTTTTGGTAGGAAGGAGAAACCCAAGTTTCAGGGTTTGCTAAGTTCCAAGTGTGTGTGTCAGTGTCGGGGAAGACATGTAGCCAAGCGTTGTCCAGGCTGCATCTCCACACCCGGGAGCAGTTACACTCCAGAGTGCAATTTCCAGGCAGAATGGTTCAGGCAGAGAAGAGCCTTTTCCCAGTGGCATCTCAAAGGGAAAGTTCCCTGGTGGATGGGACACAGTCATGTCAAAAGAGGAAAAGACCCCAGACTGCAATTCCAGCCAAGCCAGCAGCCCAACTGCAAGCTCATTTGCGTGCAAGTGTACTTTGGTTCCTTTCTTTTTATTTTTCTTTTTTTTAAATTGAAGTATAGTAGATTTACAATGTTGTGTTAATTTCTGCTGCACAGCAAAGTGACTCAGTTATATATATATATATATATATATATATATATATATATATATATATATATATATATATATATATATATATATATACATTCTTTTTAATATTCTTTTCCATTATGGTGTATCCCAGGATATTGGATATATCTCCCCATGCACTACAGCAGGACCTGCCTGTTTATCCATCTACTAACCCCAAACTCCCAGTCCGTCCCTCCCCCTCCATGATTCCTTTGCTTTTCTGCCCGGAGTTCAACAGGTCACAAGAGGAAAGAGCAACGTGAGATAAAACAGTAGTGAAGCGTTAAATGCCATTTGCTGATTCATCCGAAACATTAGCAGTCACAGAACTGCCAGGTTGAGAGAGCTTTGCTTGGGAAGGGAGACCAAACATTTCACACAAAGGAGACAAAAGGCAGGCTCAAGGGTTATAATTGAAAGGGAAACAATCTGGGGCTTTAGACACGATGGGGGGAAAAAATCAAAGGGCCACAGGACCGCTTCTTAAAGTTAAAATATTAGAAAGGAAAACAAGATCCTCAATCAATTACACTCTGTCCAGAATCATTCATAAGGCGAGTGAAGTGATTACTCTTTTTGAGAATAGATGTTTTTAAAGGGTTTTTTTTGGAAATGAGAGATGCTGATGGATTGAAGGAGGGCAAACTCCAATCTCTAGGAAAGAGACTCCCTGGCCAAGAGACAGCACATCTGACCCCAGTGGTAGGCAGACTCCTAGAGACATTAATAAGAGATGAGATCACAAACGTCTGGAGGAATAAACTAGCCAGCCTTGTTCGTAAAGGCTGTCTAAGAAGTTGGGTGGAATTTGTGCCTGGAGATGGTGCAGAAGGAAGGGCCGCTGAGGATCTGGCCTCGTTCTGATCATCCCGTGTCGGCAACTCCTCTCGCAGTGAGGCTTAGGACAGGCCAGGTGAGTAAATTACTTCATGGTAGTCAAAGCCTGTGTTTGAGGGCAGTTGGCTAGAGATGGAAGGAAGCCAGTGTGAAAATTCCCCTTCCCCAAAAGGGCCGAGGAGGGGAGGCTGGGCTCAGTCCAGTGCTTGGGACGTCTGAAGCTTGGACACATCTAGGCTTTCATAAGGCACGTGTAGCAGTAGCTGTTAGTCAAGTCTTGTTTTGAGGGACAGAAGCCTGTGTCAAATAACTTTTGCAAAACACGAATTTATTAGTTCTCGTGGCAGGGAAGGGAACTGGGCTTAGTTTACAGACTGAGAAAACTGTGGAGACCAGAGCCCCGTGACGGACTCAGGGAGACCAGGCTTCCTCTCTCCTTCTTTCTCTCTCTTTCTCCCCCTCACATCTGCTTTTCATCTCTTTTTGGGTCTCCATCGGGTTTCCTTCTGCAGACAGACAGACAAACAGGCAGGCTCCACACATGAGCAAAGGTAGCCAAGAACAGCCTTGCATTCCCAGCTTCAGAGCCCAGCAGAGACAGACATTTTCCCCTGCAGCGCACATGTATCAGCTGCCACGTGGGCTGTGCGTGGTCCCTTCTGGGTCACAAGCCACCGTTTAGACCAATTCCTTTACTCATTGGATGGGTCCTGGGATTGGTGGTCCCAAGACAGATACTTGATTGTAGTGGGAAAACCCCCCAGAGTAAGGGACGATAGGCTGACGGCTGAGCCAACACAAAGCAGTACACTTTCATGACAGCGTTTATAGAGGACCTGTGTCTCTTTCTACAGGTTCTCAAGGTACATGCAAAAGTTTAAAGTGGTTTAGGGTCATAAATGCTCCAACGGTCTCTGTATATTACTCTCAGTATGAAGTATATTCTTGCATCGTGTATGAGTGTGAAGTCTGTCACCCACGGTGTCTCCTTAGCACTGAGAGGTGAATTGATGTGAGCAGCACCCTAGTTTGCTCTTGGGGAAAAGGGGTGCCCGCTGCACGGGAACTGAGCTTGTCTACGCAGCAGTCGGGGCCTGAGCCTGAGCAGCCTGAGTGTACACCTGCCACCCTCAAGCTAAGGAAGCTCAGTTGACTGATGGACCATGCCCTTAGCTTCACATCTACCATTGCCGTAGGTCTGAGCTGAAGGTCGCTGAGGACACCTGAAGAAAGAGGACATCATTCACTGAGAACTGAATTAAGGTCAGTAGGAAATTTAAGGTGAAAACATAGCTGAATCTTCTTGAGAGCCATCCTGGCTCCATTCTTGCCCCCAACCCACCCAATATCCATTCTCCACTGTAGAGGGAACTTTAAAACCTTAAATGCCGTTATGATGCTCTCCCGTGTAAAACCCTCCATGGACTCTCCGTTAGCACTAAACACAGCTGGGAACTTTCCCTGGACCCATGTGATCCCTCCTCTGCGCGCTGCCATGTTGAAATAGTCGATGGTTCACCCACCCTCCTATTAGGTTTCAGTCTCTGCTTTTTCTTCTTTTCTCTTTTGGGTCTTTTTATTGCTTATTATCGGTTCTTCATTTATCAAATGTTCTTCCTTAGGTTTCTACAAAACTGTTTCTTTGTCCTCATTGGATTTTAGCTTGAAAGTCACATCCGTAGAGACCTTCTCTGATGCTCCCAACTAAGGTAGCCCCACACTGAATTTTCTTCATCAGTTTTGCCTACAAGGCAATATTCCTGTCTCCCCAATTAGATGGAAGGGACCAGGGTCTTCATCGCATCTGAGACACTCATCACAGTACCTGACAAACAGAAGGTCCTTAGTTACACATGGTTGAGGAAATAAATGACTGACTAATGGGCCTTGTATCTCACAGGACACCCAGCACAGTTTCCTACTGAAGACCTCAGACTCGCAATCTGAACATTCAGGGTTTTGACCATGAGTGAGTCACACACAGGGGCCAAAAGATGTCTGTCCTTTGGGGAGGTAAAAATTGGCATCCTCCCTTCTCTGAGGCTGGTGAAGGAGCGTCACTTGGTGGGAGAACATTCCAGGCTGGCATCTCATATGCACATTTTTGTTGTTTTTGTCACCTTGTAGGTGGTGATATTCTCTAAGAGTTGGGAAGGACGTGCTTTCTTTTCCCCCCTCTCTTAAGGGATTCGTGAAGCTCTCTAGACAGTGCTCTTATGAACATTTGTTGAATGAGTGAATGCATAAGTGAGTATTAAGCGTTATTGTTCAGAGTAGATGATCAATAAATTATTTTAATTGAGTAAATAATTAACTAAAAGTATGAATAGATCACCTTCTTTGATTAACAGTAAAAGATGCAGTGTGTAAATCAAACACAAGAGAGAGAAGACAGGACAAAACCTCATACAACTTTTACCTTTTAGTTAAACTTACCCCATCGAAGACCATCCGCAAAAACGCCATGAGGCTGCAGCAAACAAGCTGAGAGCTGAGAGCTCAGGTGCCGGGGGAGCTTTCGGCGGAAAATAATCAGCATCAACATTGGCAAACCGTCTGGAGTCACCGTTGCCAACTGCTTACACAAATCAACCCACTAGACCAAATTTGATTTTTTACATAAATTCAAACAACAGGCTTTCCTGGATCTTCTAATGCAGAGTCATCAGTCCAAACGATTTTATTTTCCTTCCCATTTATTTAGAAGCTATGTAGACAGAGCCACAGATATAGGCAGAATCAGTCATTAAGTTCACTTTATAGGCCTTGGACCACGGTGTGACCGGATACACGCTGCTCTCAAAGATCAGGGTGATTCCCGACCGGAAATGCTCCACACACACACATGCACATGCATGTATACACATGCACAGGCATGCATGAAAGCTCTATTGTGCTAGCAGCAAGTAATCAGAGTCTGAGATGGCTCCAAAGTCAACGGGGAATGCTCTGATGGGGATCAACACGCAGACTGCAATTAGACCAGCATGCAACTATTAATCACACTGCAGACCAGGAGAAGGCTGGCTGGCTGGGGTCAAGGTCCCATAAGTGAAGGTATCAGCCATGGATGTGACACGGGGTGGTTTTCCAACCTGCTCATTCAAGAACTAATTGGTAGGTCAGGAAATTGCAGACACTCGTCTGAACGAGCTAGGAAAAGAACATGAGAAAAGGGCAAAGTTTCGTCATGAAGATAGGAATTCTCTTGCTTTAAATGCCATATTCTTTGTTGCTTGACATATTCACATTATCCCAGAGGCCATTTTAGTTGGTCTCCAGCTGTGAAAAAGACAACATCACATCTGTGGTGTCAGATGGAGGCAAACACAACAGGAAAAAAAATTAATTGAAAAATCCTGTTCAGATATTTTGTGAAGAAATTAATAATGTGTTTGCTTTGAGGAGAGATGGCCCATTTTGGTGTCATGTGAAGATATTCAATACATGTTTGAATAGCTTTTACTTTGAATGTACTGATACTACAAAGGCAATTCATAAAGATGTAAAAAAAAATAGAAATCATTCCCTGGCTTTACTTAAAAATAAATGCACTAGATTTATCAAGCTCTAGGTACTAAAATATCTGAACTGATCGTACAATGGGTTTCTGCTGCTGTTGTTATTATTGCATTTTTAACTAATTTAAGTGAAATATTTTCTGACCAGCAGACACGTCTGCACATGAGTCAGGCAAGGATGGGTGAACTGGATCCCAGGATCTCATCCAGGGAGCCGTATGCACGTCCAATCACTCTGTGCCCACCGAACCCCAGGCACAAATAAGTGGCACATTTGCTGCTTGACACTTGGCTGATGGAAGGGAGTCAGGAGAACCAGGCAGAGGATTCCCCTTGACACAATTAAAATAATCCATTTTGCCACCAGATCTTGTGAGTATCACATCAATTACTATCACATTTTGTTAACGTGGCTCCAAACCACTTGTAAGACACTATCTGCTAGTCTCCTAATTGTATCAGTAAAAATGAATTTCCTCCTGATACGGTAATTAAACTAAATATGTGTTAATGCATTTGATTAGGGTTGGGAAAACATAAGAGAAAATCAAAATGAAAGGACATCACTGAGAGCCCTCCCATGGGGTCCGCTTTCCACCAGCTTCTTCTCCTCCAAGGTTCCTCAATTGTCTTGCTCTGAGTTTCTGACACTGTTGGGCCCAGAAGCTCACGCCCTGGACTAGTTTACAAAGGTTCTGTTAAGTCCCCCGGATATGAGTCCCATGATGCCCAGGGAGACGCACTGAAACAACTCCCCTTTTGACTTGCCGCGACGTGACTGTGGGAGCGTGTGGGGATTCCTACTTCTCCATATCCCCACTTGGAGGAACGTCCCTTTTCTCGGGCCCTGGGTCAGCTACTGCAATGCCTCTCAGAATTCCTGGGGTAGGACCCGCACTCATGATGGACCACAACATTTGCCTTTCCCCTCACTGAACAAAATGCTTCTCTTCTTCCTGGGGGAACAGATGAGGCAGTTCTAGAAGGTGGATAACTGTTTGCACGCTGGCTTTACCGAGCCTCACTTTGGCCATTTATGAAGTGGAGAAAATGGTTCCTGTCTCTCAGGGCTGTTGAGCACATGAGATACCAGCAGGATGGAGAGTACATTGCAAGGCCACGCCCAAGAAAGTACAAGGCTACTCCATCTGCCTCATCACATTGATGAAACTGGCCTGGTTTCATTGCAAATTTCTAGGACTACATCACCACCGACCCTATGCATCTCTAAACTAATAAGGATTCATGTCTATGTTGCGTTAACGTGAACTGGGGACTCCTGAATGGTACATCCTTATTGAAGACAGCTGCGGATGCCACATAGAAGCAAAGGAACCAGGGCTCAATTTGTCCTCCTTGTCCTGAAGGGGAGAGGGCTTGGGCATGCTCAGTTCAGGAAATCCTTGGAATCTCAAATGCTCAAGAATTCAATCAGTATTTAGGGAGTAGGTGGTGTGCCAGAAGCCTAGCTGGGTGTGCTGGAGAGAGACAGTAAGAGGATAATGAGCTTCAAGGGGTCTAATGCGATTGGGTGTAGGTGTGAAGCTGCGAGGTGCAAGGTGGCAGTTGTATCAGAAGATTTTCTAAAGCACCTTAGCTGGCTTGAGACAAAGCCGCAACTACCTGGAAGACACTGTCTCCTGGAGTCTGCAAATCAGATCCAATAAAATAGCTGGCCTCATGAAAAGGCACCCAGCCCAAGGAAGGTCGCATTACAGTAGTATCTTTATGAAAGTGCCTGTGACAACCACATGAATAGCAAATGAATTCATTATGATCTCTGCTATTTCCATGAATACTAAATGAATGTATAATGACTGGACGCTTAAAGTGTTATCGGTTAAAAAAAAATACTAGAAATAATGGGAAAATTAATCTCATTATATGCTGAAGAAAAAATATTTTAGCAAAAGTATTTGGAAATATTTAGACGGTTGGCAACTAGTAGTTTGTAGACGCTGCAGCGGCTCATTTCTGCTTCTGGCTTTGTCCAGAACCAATTTCCATTGCAAAGCATTCTCAGCAATGCCTGGGCAGAGAAAGTGCCCAAATCTGTTATCTGAATGAGCACATGTTCCCTTATTTTGGGAGTCTCACTGCTCTGAGGATTCTTGACCCTGGAAAGTTTGTCACACCCTGAATGCAGAGCCCTGACGAGTATGGGAAAACCACTGTCACCAAACACAGAGTTGGAGGTGCCTTTCCCTGGTTCTGCAGCAGCACCCGGCCTTAACTTAGCACATAGTCAAACCCTGGAACATGACTGTTATTCCAGAAGCTTCATTCCCAGCAGGTGTAGGGTAAAGCTGGCACCTGCAGAGCTAGAGGAGGAAGCTGAGAGACCCAGGGCTGGGACACTGAGACGAGGGTTAGGAGATAGGCTGTCCATCCTCTGTGGTCCCTGGACACGTGGCTTCTCTGGACACTGGGGATGACCAGACTGGCTGGCCCCCCCTGTGGCCCTGTTCCGGTCAATGACCAATGGTGACTGAAGCCTTAAGTGGTCACTGGGCTGTGTCCTCGCCAGGGCAGAGGGGAGGGCACCCCTGATGAGTGTGTGGCACAAAATCGAATGGATTTCAGGGGCCCTGACTAAGGCTGCTGGGCGGGAGGAGATGGCCTCGACACAGGGTGGGTGGGTTGATACGGTGTAGCAGCTGCTTTGACTGATTCACGGCCACTGTGCAGAAGAGATACGAGTGGAGTTTCCACCTGGCACTGCCAGCTTCACATTCCTCAACCTAAGTTACAGGAAAAACACTTCTCAGATCCCCGGTTCCATGAGGATAAAAGACTGTCTGTCCTGTTCTCAGCTCCTGGCCCGGCACCTAAATGGTCCAGGCTACACACCACCTGGCCCTGCCTGAGAAAAACAGCCTAAAAAACACCTGAAACTAACCCAGATTGTAAATCAACTATACTTCAATTAAAAAAAAAGGCCGTCACAGATTCTTTGGTTCAAATGAAAAATTCCCACCCCAAGCCCTAGTCGTTGAATAGTGCGCTAGTTAGCCACTGGATTCCACAGGGAGGATGAGGCATATACATAATGTTAAAACGCACGTATAGATGTAATGTTACATTATGTATGCACTTACACATATATAGTCAATTTTTAATAATCTATTAGGTGACCCAGTCCTAGGAGTCTGACTCAACCTCCCTGTGGAATCCAGTGGCTAACTAGCGCACTATTCAACGACTAGGGCTTGGGTGGGGATTTTTCATTTGAACCAAAGTATCTGTGACAGTCATTTTTTTTTATTGAAGTATAATTGATTTACAATGTTTGTTAGTGTCAAGTGTACAGCAAAATGATTCAGATCCATATATATATATGTACATACATACATACATTCTTTTTCAGGTTATTTTCCCTTATAAATTATTATAAGGTACTGAGTATAGTTCCCTGCGCTATACAGTAGGTCCTTGTTGTTTATCTACTTTACATATAGTAGTGTGTATCTGTTAATCCCATACTCCTAATTTATGCCTCCCCTGCCCTTTCCCCTTTAGTAACCATATATTTGTTTTCTATGTCTGTGAGTCTATTTCTGTTTTGTAAATAAGTTCATTTGTATCTTTTTTTAGATTCCACATGTAAGACATATGATATTTGTCTTTCTCTCTCTGACTTACTACATTTAGTATGATAATCTCTAGGTCCATCCATGTTGCTGCAAATGACATTATTTTATTCTTTTTTATGGCTGAATAATATTCCATTGTGTGTGAATATATATATTATATATATATTATAGGTATACTGCACCTTGTTTATCTATTCATCTGTTGATGGACACTTAGGTTGCTTCCATGTCTTGGCTATTATAAACAGTGCTGCTATGAACATTGGGGTGCATGTATCTTTTCAAATTAGTGTTTCATCTTTTCCAGATATATGCCCAAAAGTGGGATTGCTGGACTATATGGTAGTTCTATTTTTAGTTTTTTAAGCAACCTCCATACTGTTCTCCATAGTGGCTGCACCAATTTACATTCCCACCCAGAGTGTAGGAGGGTTCCCTTTTCCCTCTCCAGCATTTATTTGTAGATTTTTTGTTGATGGCCATTCTGCCCAGTGTGAGGTGGTACCTCACTGCAGCTTTGATTTGCATTTCTCAATAGTTAGTTAGCAATGTTGAGCATGAGCCTCTTGGCCATCTGTGCATCTTCTTTGGAGAAATGTCTATTTAGGTTTTCTGCCTATATTTTGATTGGGTTGTTCTGTTTTGGTTTTTTTTGATATTGAGCTGTATGGGCTGTTTGTATATTTTGGATATTAACCCTTTGTCAGCCAGTCATCATAGATGACCCATTCCTAGGAGTCTGCCTCATCCTCCCTCTGGAATCCAGTGGCTAATTAGTGCACTATTCCATGACTAGGGTTTGGGGCGGGAGTTCTTTGTTTGAACCAAAAAATCTGTGATGAGCTTTGCATTGATGATTCCACTTATTGTCTAAGTTAACTTTTCTGCCTCTTACTCTGATACCTGAATGGTGAGAAATTCAGAAGTCCCCAGTGCTGGCCGGAGCCGAAGGGGTTCACGTGATGGACATTTCAACACAGGTTGCTGAGTCTCCCCTTGGAGCTTCTGATCCAGGAAGTGCAGGCTCCAGGCCGGGTGCTTTGACCCCTGCCCTCCCCTCTCATCCAGAGAACCGTGATGTGCAGTCATGGTGGGACAACTGGCTGAGATGCTTTTCACGATGTGGAACTCACCAGGTAATTGTCAGCTCACTGCCCTGCACTGGTCTGTCTCCATCTGGTAAGAATGGAGAGGAGAGACCATGGGGGAGAAACTGGAAGGAAGGGCTCTGAATTCAAAAGAAGAAGGTTTGTCAGCATTTTCTAATTTGAAGTAGTTAGAAAGAAGGAGTGGAATGGGGACCAACCTCGTGGCGACACCTCCAGCAGAGAAGGAAACACTGGGCAGAGTGCCGGCTGGGCCCAGGGACCTCAGGGCACAGCCTCCAATGACTCGGGGAACTTTGGATGCAGTAACAGCACCTGACTCAACCTTGGGCATCTCCTGGGCATCCAGGGTGATCCCGGGTCACACACAGACAGAAGGAGTCATTGCACCCTCCTCTCTGCCTCGTCCAGACCCCTGTCAGGTGTCATCCTGTGTCACAGTGTGTCACCTCACAACCCTCTTGTCTTCAGCATGTAAAGTCCCAGGGAAGGGATCTGCTCAGCCAGGCTGGAGGTGATGGCTGGGGGTGGATGGACGGACCCATCAGTCACCTCAGAACCCCAGGAGATGAAGGAACTGTGTGAAGGAGACTCCAGGCACTCAAGAGGGAACCACCACTTTTATTCACTGACTTAATTATTGATTAAATTTATCCTGCCCAGTTCCCCGGGTAAATTTCTGTAGAAAAAGAGAGAAAAGGTAAGTCTCCTCAAAGGCTCTTGAACCACAACCTTTTAACAGAGAGAGGGGTACTGAGAGCAATGTCTTACAACTTCTGCAGGAGCAGACAATGGGGACCCAGGCTGCACGCCTGACACAGATGACGTCCCTGGGAGGTTAAGGGCAGAGGGAAGCGTCAGGCAGGATGGCTCTGGGCCTGGGAGCAAAACCATGGAAACTCTGAAAGCCTCTGTCTTCTCTCTCTCTCTCTCTCTTTTTTTTAACATCTTTATTGGAGTATAATTGCTTTACAATGGTGTGTTAGTTTCTAAAACAAATACCGCATACTAACACATATATATGGAATCAAAAAAAAAAAAAAAGGTTCTGAAGAACCTAGGGGCAGGACAGCAATAAAGACGCAGACGTAGAGAATGGACTTGAAGACATGGGGAGGGGGAAGGGGAAGCTGGGACCAAGTGAGAGAGTGGCATGGACATATATACGCTACCAAATGTAAAATAGATAGCTAGTGGGAAGCAGCCTCATAGCACAGGGAGATCAGGTCGGTGCTTTGTGACCACCTAGAGGGGTGGGATAGGGAGGGTGGGAGGGAAGGAGACACAAGAGGGAGGAGATATGGCAATATAAAAAGTTAGTTATACAGCAGAAACTAACACACCATTTTAAAGCAATTATACTCCAATAAAGATGTTTAAAAATAAATAAATAAATAAAACAAAGTGAATCAGCTATACATAGACATATATCCCCAGTCTACTGGTTCAAATGCTAATCTCTTCTCTAAACACAGACAGCTACCTGAGCATCCCTTAGTCCAGTCAGGTTGACACAGAAAATGAAGGCTCACATCCCTGTGGTACCCCACACACCTGTCATCCCGTCTCCTCTGAGGTTAACATCTTGCATAACCACAGGAAATTAACATTTGTACCCTACTATAAACTAAACTTTATTCAGATTTCACCTGTTTTTCTAAGAATGCCCTTTTTCTGTTCCAGGATGTGATCTGGAACACTGCATTCAATTTAGTGGTCCATTTTTTTTTTTTTTCGTGGTACGCGGGCCTCTCACTGCTGTGGCCTCTCCTGTCGCGGAGCACAGGCTCCGGACGCGCAGGCTCAGCGGCCATGGCTCACGGGCCCAGCCGCTCTGCGGCACGTGGGATCTTCCCGGACCGGGGCACGAACCCGCGTCCCCTGCATCGGCAGGCGGACTTTCAACCACTGCACCACCAGGGAAGCCCAGTGGTCCATATTTTTAATCCCTAATTTATTAAAGAGAAGACTGATGGACCTAGTGTTTGTCATACAGAGTGAACTAAGTCAGAAAGAGAAAAAACAAATACCGTATGCTAACATATATATATGGAATCAAAAAAAAAGGCAGATGGCCCTCCCCATTGTGGGTGGGCCTCATCCTATCAGTTGAGGACCCAAATTAGGGATAAAAAGATGTGTAGGAAGGGTCAATCCCCTTCTCTTCTTTAGCCAGGGCCTCCATCCTTTCCTGCCCCCAGACATCTGAGCGCCTGATTCTCAGCCCTTGGGCCGGGAACTGAGATGCACACTGTCTAGTCCCTTGGGTCTCAGGCCTCCAGACTCAGACAGAACTACACCGCCAGCTCTCCTAGGCCTCCAGCTTGCAGACGGCACATCGTGGGACTTCTTGGCCTCCAGAAGAGGTTGAGCCAATGCCTATAGTAAATCTCTTATATAAATCTATATATAGCCTACCGGTTCTGTTTCTCTGGAGAACCCTAACTAATAGAAGTAATTTCAAGATGTAAAGTCTAAAATAATGGCAGGATGGAGGAGGTCCTAGATTAGTATTTTTAGAATGATGGCCTTTTAAGGCTTAAGGGATCCTGGCAGGCCCAGCCTTGGGGGCACCCTCAGCAAATGGAAGGTGTCCCATCTGCGGCCAGGACGGAATCAAGCCGGCCCCTCACCAGGGCGGGCACAGCCCCTCCTCCTCAGGCCCCTGCCACCTCCCTCTTGCTCTGCCCACCTTCTAAACCTCTGGTGAAGCTATTCCATCACTACATCCAGGTTTCAGATAGACCACGTTCTCCCCAGACTCCAGGCCAGCACACACTGTGCCCGACACTTGTCTCTACTTTCTTTTTATTTTTCTTTAAATATTTATTTATTTTGTCTGCAATACATCTTAGTTGCGGCACATGGGATCTTTAGTTGTGGCATGCAGACTTCTTAGTTGTGGCATGTGGACTCAGTCGCAGCATGCATGTGAGATCTAGTTCCCCAACCAGGGGTCGAACCAGGTCCCCCTGCATTGGGAGCGTGGAGTCATAACCACTAGACCACCAGGAAAGCCCCTGTCTCTGCTTTCTTGATGTGGCCAGTGCCTACTGGGCCTCACTCGGTTTCAATGTCATTTCTCCCAAGGAGTCATTCCTGATCCCCATGAAATCAAATCAGGAGCCCCACCATCTACAGGGGTCATCATCCTAATAATTTCCACCCTCAATCCCAAACCCTGCTGACTTACCGATCACCCCCTAGGCTAATGGCCGGAGGTGTGCTGGCTCAGGTCTGCACTGGGTAAATATTTGTTGAGTAAATGAATGAGTACTAATCACATCTCTCCAGGTGGTGGACTGGGAAGTCCCCAAGAGGATGGTCGTGAGTCCTGCATCTTCTCAGTCTCCCTCTGTGATGTTGAACACAAAGGAGGTCGCCAGAGAATTAATTGCTTGACGGAAGAGAAAGAAAAGAATCTCAGGGAAAAAGTAACTGTATGAAATGCAACCAGGAGATGAGTAAGACGAAGATAAATCATTGCCTTCTCTAGGCAAGGACGCTGCCCTTGGAGGTGGATTCGGTGTGGTCCCTTGTTAGTCACTTACAACGTGAGGGCCTAAGACAGACCGTGCAATGAGCAGGGTATCACCACCGGGCTCCACTCTCGGTGTCACCCTGGCACACCCACACCTTCTAGGCAATCAAGCCGGACATTGGATAGGCAGCCCCCTGAATTCACGGCTCACACTTCTTCCTTTTAATACCTTAACTCAGACACACTTCCCCCCTCCCACTAAACAGAATCCTCTTGATCTCAGTGACACCCACCATGTTACCCAAGGGACAGGTGATACCGCAAGGATCCTGCTTGTCCCTGCGTTCAATGAGATCACAGTCTCTTTGGAGAAAATAGATTTGCAGTAAAGCATCCACAACCGAGCACGCCGCAGGGAAGTAAGTGAAAAGGCCGCCCGCCCGGGTGGGACCCAGGGATCGAAGGTGAGGAGTCAGGAAAGGCTCTGTGTTGGAAGTAACCCTTGAGGCTCTGGGGCTGCTCTGTGTTTCCTGTGAATGAAATGCTGTCTTACATTAAGAGTAAAACCTCCAACAGAAAGATGTGAAGATGTGGTAAGAGCGTGGGGAAGGCAGGTCTACAGTGATGCCTGCAGGCCACAGGCCTGCTCTGTACGCCCCAGCATCAGGACCAGCTGAGTCATTTGCAGGGCCCAGTGCGAAACGAGGATGTGGCCCCTTTGTAAAACCTTATTAAGAATTTCAAGATGGTAACAGCAGAGGTATAGATGTCCCTTCTTAGCATGGGGTTCAGTAAAAGAAACCTCACAGGTCACATGCCCAAGAAGCCAGCCCTGCCCGTTAGTCAAAGCCAAGGCCAACCTCACTCCCACATGTCTGATGGGAGCCATTTAGCCCACCAGCACCCGGCTAAACACGGGAGGGCACTCAACAGCTAAAACTCATTTTGACTGAACCCTGTAGCCAGACTTTTCCTTAAAGGATCATTGTCTGTATCTGTGGACATGTTCTAACCAAGTTCCCTTCTGGTCCCACGATCTTCATTAGCTGCTGCATAAATGTTCCCTGCTTTAAGATACTTAATGGTGGGACAACATAACTGAAAGAATAAGGTGCAATATATATTCAAGAAAAAAATCTAGATAAAAGAAAAATTGAAACCCAGAGCAGGTAAAAGGATGGAAAATAATCCCTCAACCGCACAGTCGGAAGAAACAAGCTTCAAAATAAGTCCAGGAAGGCAGAAGCATCTCACTTTCAATATCAGCTATAGAGGGGCTTAAAGGAAGCCAAAAATGTAAGGAGAATATTTCAGCAACAACCGTCAGGAGATGTGTAATGGGTGACACAGGATCTAATGCGAAGCACAACCACAAAATTTCCCTAAGTATACATTTTTGAGATGTTGAGAGAAAGTTAAGATATTAAAATAGTAATGATATTATTGGCAACGCTAGCAAAAAATATGATCTATGCATGGATGGGAATGTTTGTAGATTGGCCTAAATGTCTTTTATTTGGCAACTTTTAATGTGAAATGAGAATTAGACAAATCTTTCTAGGAAAAAAAAAAGCCAACGTTGTTTCAATTAAATCAGAGGAAGAGAGCTCAGGAGAAGGACCCACATTATCTCACCTTTTGGGGAAAGAGTCAGAGTTCATGTCTATTTGTCTGGAATACAAATCAAGGGGGCAGAGGAGCCCACATCCCTGCCTCCCCTCCTCCAAGGAGAGAGAAGCTGCTGTCGGCCACACCCTTTCAGGAGCATCTCCGAGCTGAGCTCTTCTGCGAAACCACCGGGCTGGGCACCCACCTCCCTGCTTCCCGGGCTGAGGGTGCAAGTACCCCTGAGGACTCTGAGGGTCTCTAAGCACCCAGTGTACCTTCTGGAAGATTCCGGAATGAGCTGTGGGTAGTACCATTTTGTACTGAGTACATTTAACTTTGTTTTCAATTTTTAGAAGATGGTAGTACATGCATACACAGTCCAAGGGGTGTAGAAATGACACATTTTAGATTTCTCAGGCAGCTTGGATTTCAAATATTACCTCTGTGACCTCTTAAGAGCCTTCATATCTGTTGGACGGTAAGCCTCTATGATTATTATTATTGTGGTGGTGGTGGTTATTGTTATTCTTCTCATTAAATGTGGTCCCTCTCTGGTGCAGAATTCTGATTGGATCAGAACCTCAGTTCTCTCCACCACGTGAGGGCGCAGCGAGCAGGTGCTAATTGTGAACAAGCAAGAAGGCCCTCACCGGAATGGGACCATGCTGCAGCCTTGAGGTGAGAACTCCCAGCCTCCAGAACTGTGAGAAATACATTTCTCTTTATAACCTGAAAGAAAAAAGAGAGAAAAAAAGAACGTCAGCTACCTAGGACCCCCTCTCCACTGCCAAAGTGCTCTGTGGATTGCGGGGTACCGTGGCCTAGCTCAGTCCTTTGCGGTTTACTGGCTGTGCCTGGGCTTTCTGTTACTTGACGCCGCCCTTAATCGTGACCCAGCAGGGCAAGCGGGGGCTGGGCACGTCCTGCTGGCCAAGCCAGCCATCACCTTGTTTTCTACTGGCAGCAGGGACCCTCCTTCCAAGGGGTTAACAAGGCTCTGCCTGGGCTGCTGTCACAGTAATAGCTCTACGGGGGCCGCTTGCAGCTCTCATCTCAAGCGACTTCTTATTCACATTATATTAAATTAATACACACATTATACCGATGAACACTGTATATTTCTTCAATTAAAATTCCCTACCCAAATATACTGTTTTAATTGCTGGGAACGCCAGTAGTTAAGTCAACATCTCTGTTCCACACAGGATTCAAGTTGCTTTTCACTCAACGGTTGGAGCCAAACCTTTTCACACCTCCTTCCAGAGCAAGAACTGACTTGAGAGGGACCAGTTATCCCTTCCAGAAAGAGGCCAGAAAACCACTGCCCCCAAACTGTGCCAGCTGTAGGTGTGTAGGGGAGTTAATAGCTCGTTGCCGGTTGTCTTCAGAGAGAAAATAAACGAAAAGTTCCCTGTCACCAGGAATGCGAGGAATGGACAGGACAGACCACAGACGACACTGGTGCAGCCAGTGGGTGGTGGCCCCCAGACAGGGCAGCGGCCGCTGACGTCTCTCCTCCAAACACCCAGGGCTCCTGTGCCGTCGGTCGCCTCCTGCAGCTGCCTCCTCTCTACCTGAGGAGGTCTTGTCGAACCTTTAGAGACCAAGCCTGGGGAGCCACCCGCCTGTATTCATTCAACAAACATTTGCTGTTCGTCTGCTCTGTTCCAGCTTTGCTCTGAATGGGAGGAGCCCGAGGTGAGGCCCATATACACCTGCTCAGAGGCTTGGCCTGGGGAACAGCAGAGATTTCCTCAACGGAAGGAAGGAAGGAACCAGAAAAGTAAGAAGACACAGAAGAAACCAGACCACAGGACTCTACCCAGCATTACTTTCAGGCCTCAGCTTGACAAATGGCTACACTTAATCAGCGCAGAGGAAGCCAGAAGGTTGAACAGCATAAACAACCTGTGGAAATGTCCTAGTTTCTTCAGTAGCCAAACCCTCACTGACACACATTCTTCACGTCCTATGTGTTCGGCTTTTCTGCACACGACTTAAACATTTCCCCACGTCTTTTCGCATTTTCCCATAGAATATTAAAACGTTGATATAATGCAAAATGCTGCTCTCCCACTGCAAGTGGAAAGTGGAAAGTAAATGTGTATAAGCCAATGAGGCCAAATTCCATTTTGAAAAGTGAATTTTGTGCCACTGAAAGGCTGCCCCAGCCCTGAAGTGTGCCCCTTTGTCACAGTCTAGGGTTTCTCAGGGTAGGAAGTTGGTCTTGGAAGGGGCAGCCCAGGGTCCTCCTCGTGTGCAACCTGTGACACTCTACCCACCACAGCCTCCCCCCAGATTCATCTAGAATACATTTACTCTGGCCCTCCAAGTCACCAAAGTCACCCACACTTTCCCTTTCATTTTCTGTCCTGAGGACCCCTCACACACTGCCGGCTTCATTAGAACTCAGCAAAGTCACACGTTGTCCTATTTCCCTACCCCTGCGGCCCGTCAGCTGCCCAGAGGTGCTTTAGCCAGTGCGGTAAGGGGCGAAACCCTCCCCTCCCCACAGACTGCCACTCAGCCACCATCAGGGGCCTGGTACTCACCCTCACAGCCCACGGGGACAGAGGAGAGAAGTCAGGCCACCGTCCAGAAAACTGCTGGCATCGCTGAGCCCCTGGGCCTGCAGAGCTGGGCTGCGAACCCGGAGCAGTGAAAAGCAGGGGGCAGATGAGTCACACAGGCAGCGATGTCACCCTCAGCCTGACAGCTCAGCAGAGGTTCAGGCCAGAAGGACTTGGATGAATGGCCTGCAGTGACAGCGTGGCATTCCAGGCTGGCCGGGCTTGGGGTTAGGGGCCGGGCAGAGGCAGAAGAGCAAAGAACGAACAACAAACCACGTTAAAGCCAGGAGGCCAGGGACGGCGGAGGCACAGCAGGAGGCATGGCGGGAGACACAGCAAGGACAGAGGTCACAGCTTGGGTGGGTCCCAGGGACACGGCCGTGTCACCTGGGCCTGGGACAGGGTCAGTGTTTGCATCTTACCTCTAAGACCACACCCACGTGGCATCGCCGAGTTCCTGCCCTGTGCCAGGTGCTGTGCTGGGCTCTGACGCCATCAGGCTGAAAGGACCCTGTCTCCTAAGTCTCCTGCTGGCTGGGGGTGGGGGGCAGTCAATTCCGACTCAGTTGAGTGATTGGTGCCACTGGGTGTGGTCCCCACTGCACGGTCAATGTGCAGCCAGGAAGAGCATTGGAAACATATCTGTGAACAAAGAAATGAGGAGGTGAGTGTCTTCACTTGAGCTGCTGTCCCAGAAGACCATAGACTAGGCAGCTTGAACGGTCGGGGGCTTCCCCTTCGGGACTGATGACCTCCGTGAGGGCCACCTCCTAATATTACCCTATCCGGGGTTAGAGCTTCAGCAGATGAATTTTGGGGGGACGCGGACATGCAGCCCATTACAGCAAATGAATGAGTGAATAATACGAGTGGGTGACAGAGAAGTAAGGAAGAGAGGCTGCTGAAGAAATAACAGAGGGGGAAGTGACCAAATCACGTGGCCATAAAGGGTCCGTATATTCCAAAACACTTGTCTATTTTTGCCTATAGCTCCTAACAAATTGCAAACAATTGCTATCAAATTAAATGTTTTACTACATACTTTTTTCTTTCTATCTGTCATGGAATGAAAAAAAAAAACATTCATTAATATTTATCAAAATGATGAGGCCGTGCTGACAACAGTCAGGTTATCTGAAGGTCCTGAAACACAGAAGTTGCTGATTGGGCCGGGACCTCAGGAGGGAAAAGAGGAGGAGCTTTGCTCAGGAAACCTGGGATCCAGGGCTGGAGGGGTGCTGGGAGGTGGACACAGACCTAGCTGTGTGGACACCTCGAATGCGGTGGGGCTACAGATGCTGCCTCGTGTGTGTGTGTGTGTGTGTGTGTGTATGTGTGTGTGTGTTAAACCAACAGAGATTCACTGAGTGGGCCTCCCAGGTTCTAGATTTCTCTGTGATGTCTAGAAATAAATAATATTCATCATTTTATTCACCATTCATCAAAATAAAATTTTATCATTATAAAGATAAAGGCCCATTTATGGTGAAAGACTGAAAACTTTCAGTAAAAATTAAGACACAGGAATGGGTTGGAAAGAACAATGACTTTCCTCAAGATGGCATAGCTTTTAAGTACTAGCCTGAGGTTCGAAAGCCTGCAGGGGCCTCTTTTCTATTTCATCTCTCTACCCCCATGTCCCTCTAATGGGCTATAAGCTACTGGGACCAAGGTTTGGGTTTTACTTGTGTCTGAATCCATTGTGCTCTCACAGAATCACCGTGTTCCGTTGCCACCTGCCCTGCCCACCTCCCACCGCCAGGAAGGTGGATGTCTAGGAGGAGATGGACACACCATAGAGAGGGCCTCCTTTTTACTGTTTAACAGTCCCCCGACCCCTGGCCTATTCTAAGTTCCAGTATGTCATGAAAACAGCAGATCCTTGTCAAGCAGGTTTGGTTCCTTGATTCTTTTGGGTTTACCATACTAAGCAAGGCTTGGCTCTTGTTGGCTTTAAACTCCCTTTTTTTTGGTTTTTTGTTTTGTTTTGTTTGTTTTTATTTTTGTTTTTGTTTGTTTTTGCGGTACGCAGACCTCTCACTGTTGTGGCCTCTCCCGTTGCGGAGCACAGGCTCCGGACGCGCAGGCTCAGCGGCCATGGCTCACGGGCCCAGCCGCTCTGCGGCATGTGGGATCTTCCCGGACTGGGGCACGAACGCGTGTCCCCTGCATCGGCAGGCAGACTCTCGACCACTGTGCCACCAGGGAAGCCCTAAACTACCTTTTTAATGAGGCAATACAGACTACAAAATACCCCACATAACAGGGCTGCAGTTGCCTGGGGCACCCTGACCATCAGAACCACGCCTACCTCACAGGCAAGACCTGGATCATTCAGGCCATGTCAGATTCCTAGATTGGAGTTCCATGTGTTTTTTAACTTTTTTCCCCTTCTACAATTCAGGAAATTCATTAATTCCTTCTCTTAATACCTTAACTGGGCCTTTTAAAATGCAGATATTCCTTAGCCAGTGAAATGGAAAATCCTATCCAATTCGTGTTCTAATTTACTACATAAAATTGACCGAAGATGTGAAGCAGCATCCTGTGCCCTCCTTGAAGGCGCTCCATGTTGGCAAAGGTTACTGACTGTGGCATTCTGAACACTCTTGGTAAAGAGACGGAGCTGCCAGAAGATGCTAAACCACAGAAGATGGCCTTCCATTGACACAGATAGATTCAGCCGTCGGATCTGTGAGAGGAGGTAAATCAGGCAAGTATTCTGGGGGATTTTTCAAAAAAGACCCAACGTGGGAAAAGTTGCTGGTTCCTCTTCCCCATTCGCAGTTGGAGGGAACCCAGATGGAGGCTTGTGCTTCCTGGTGTCGCATCGTGAAATAATGCAAGTGAGAAGATGCAACTGCGTGGCAAATTTATCAGAATAATTGCCACAGACAGGTGATTTGACAGGCTCTGTTCAGACTTCCCCAGCAATCCAGCCCGCAGTGGTCCATGTTGGAATCCTTCTGGCTCCGTCTTCTGGAGGGTCCCCTCTGATTATGTTTTTTCATCCTAAAAGTTTCCCCTGGGGAAGCACTGCTGTCTTGGCCAATCAAGGGTGGTTAACAACCATCGTAGAAGCCGCCTACAGGTTGACAGGCAAACCGGTCAAACATCTCATGGAATCTCTCAGGTAATTTGGTGTCAGAGCTTTAATAATTTCTATGAATGTCTTCATGCAAAGCTTCAAGAGTTACTTTCATTTTTGACAAAATGCAAAATCAAATAGGATCATTTAAAGGATCAATTATGCCATAAAGAACGGCCTCCCCTTCTGATTTCTGTGCTTTTATTATAATCAAATAATTTAAAAGGATTAGAAACGACAACACTAATCGCTAGTTGACTTCTATTTGTTCTAGAAACAGACACTAATTGTTTGTGTCAGTTTACCTTATTCTTCTCAGTGCTAAACTTTTCCATCAGGCAAAGCCAGCATCCCAAAGCCTGTGCCCCTGGCATGGTGTGAACGGGGGCTGAGGCGAGAACAAAGCCGTGGATCAGGAGAGGGGGGCTGAGCATGTATTAATTAGCTCTCCTGTACTACACTGTAGTTTAATTAATCTGACGGATTTTTCAAAACTGGAATTGACTTTTCTCCATTCCTGGACCATGTGAGCAGTTTTCCTGTCACTGAGCAGGTCAATTACATTCGACACTCTTAGCTGGATTGATCTCCTGTCCCACCGCAATGGCTGTGGTGTTCTGGCAGGGGACTGTCCTGTGTTCCAGGGCACCGTGCCCCTGTCAGAACCTTCTACCCAGAAGGTTGTCACCTGTAAACGGTTGAGCTGAACCAAGCCCCTGCAACAGTAATCCAACCCACCTCAACAGCGTTCAGAAAAGCATCTTCTAAGCACACCGCCTAAGGTCAAGAAATATGCTCCTTTGGAATAAGACAAGGATGTTCACTCTCGTCACTATTACTCAACATAGTTTTGGAATAAAAAACTATGTTGCCATGGCAATCAGAGAAGAAAAAGAAAAGGAATACAAATTGGAAAGGAAGTAAAACTGTCACTGTTTGCAGATGACACGATACTATACACAGAACATCCTAAAGATGCCAGCAGAAAACGACTAGAGCTAATCAATGAGTTTGGTAAGGTTGTAGGATTCAAAATTCATGCACAGAAATCTCTTGCATTCCTATACGCTAACAACAAAAGATCAGAAAGAGAAATTAAGGAAACACTCCCATTCACCATTGCAACAAAAAGAATAAAATACCTAGGAATAAACCTGCCTAAGGAGGTAAAAGACCTGTACTCAGAAAACTATAAAACACTGATGAAAGAAATCAAAGATGATACAAACAGAGAGACATACCATGTTCTTGGATCGGAAGAATCAATACTGTGAAAATGGCTAAACTACCCAAAGCAATCTACAGATTCAATGCAATCCCTATCAAATTACCAATGGCATTTTCCACAGAACTAGAACAAAACAATCTTAAAATCTGTATGAACTTTTGACCTTCTGAAGAGCTTGCAAATTAGGACGCCCTTTCCCCTTGCCTGAGGTTCCCACGTGACCCAGAAGCCCCAAGCTCCCTTGAATTCCCATCAGATCTCTGACTAGTGCAGCATCGGTGATGTGAATGAGCCTTAGGTGGGTGCGGGTGTTGGAGGAAACTGCTGCTGTATTTTGGGAACACCTGCCACTGAATGATGCTTCCAACGTGTACTCACTCAGGATTCGCCAATCAGGCAGGAGTGAGTTTTTGACTCAAATTCCTTAAAACCCTCAGTAAGACGGTTTCCTCTTCACCTTCTCTCTTCCAGCAGGTCCAGGCCAAGATCCATGACTCAGTCAGGAGGCTGGGTCCGTGTGGACCTGCTCCCCTACCCCATAGGCTCTGAACACCAGCCCAGCCCTGAGTCCAGGGCTGGCCTGTGTCCCGACCACCCTTACAGCTGCGGCACCTTTGGTAATGCTACCCGAGCTGGGGAATTTTTGCAGTCCCCCGCTTCCTATCGTGAAAGTGGATTTGGGACCCTTAACTTTGAGGGGGATCTAGGCTTCAGCCTGTAGGTATCTTGTATCGCCAGACAGGCCTCTGCCCCCTTCCTCTGTGATGAATACTCTCCAGCCCAGGAGAAACCTCGGAGCAGACATAGGTGCCCTTTCTCGAGTGAAGTCCTGGCAGCTGCCGCTCCATCTTATCTAGATCTGAGGGAGCGGGGATGAGACAGAATGCAGAGCCCATAGCATCCGGCCTTCCCCACCCATTCCCGCCAGTTCCCAAATGCTCTGGAAACCCCAGTCACCTTCCCAACAGCCTTTCCCCTCCGTGTTGCCCCGACCGATGATGCCCCTCGGTCCCCGGTTCCTCTGTTCCTCATCCAGCAACACTGACTCCACGGGGCATTGTGTATTGACACCGCCTTCGAAAACAGTCCAAGTCTCTTACCGTCTCTGATTCCTATCCTAGAGATGATATAAGGAAATATAACACGCTGATCACTCCATCTTACGCAAAGCAAGAACAACTTAAAGGGTTTAGATACTGAGAAAAAAATGTCCCTGAGACAGTTACTTTCAGAAACACGCACAAGAGGTTTTGAAGGCTCTCGCGACTCAGGTCCAGGACTGCAGGCCCCAGCCTGCTGGCTCGTGCTTGAAAGCATGGCTGCGTCTACAAGACTGCCAACTTGAGCACAGGCTAATCTGCAACCAGACCCTAGGAAAAGGTACAATCGATTAAAATGTATCATGTGGCACTCTGATTCACTCTTCCGTCAGTGAGATTTTTTTCTTAAAAACGCCCACAGTTGCATACATCACCTGCCCCGACGACCCAGTGGTGTGCCGGGGCTGGCTTGGACAGACTGTCCAGAGTCTGTTGTTAAATTTTCAGGAATTTTGCAAGCTGGCTGTTAAACAGAGCTGTTATTATATATTAAGTTCTATAAACTTATATAAATCATACTTTGAAAAAGGTAACAGTTTCCCAGAATAATTCACTTTCTAATTGCTCTAGTAGATTTTCTTACTCTCTACGCGCTTGAAGTTATTTATGCCAATTTTATCCATACGGTGAAAATACTACACGCTGATTTGCTACGTGGTGGCAGTATTTACACCACAGAAATTGGCAAACACTCTAGATCAGGGCTTTTCCCCTTTGGAGAACTGGTTGTTGAGTAATTAACAGGACAGCACTGCCTACATGAAATATTTCATGTTCAGTTAATCTTTGGGAAGGACTCAGAAACCCTGCTTCTTCACTGGTACTACTCATCAGACCTGTTGCCCATCCACATTTATCTGCTAACATTCATTCACTCCTATTCATGGGAAGTGAGAGTCTCATCTTTTTATTTATTTTTTTCTTTAAAAAGATTCAACCCTGTACAGAATTATCCCAATGTAATGGACCTTGTCTCCATACTGCAATTATTAACATTGGGCAGAGGTTGTGTGTTTCTTGGCAGGGCTCACGTTCCCATGTATAAATCATGATAAAGTAGGTTTGCTCTGGAGGGTGGACTCATGTTTTCAATTTGGCCAGTGTAGAAACTGAGTTGGATTTAAACAAGGGCTCTTTTAAAAATTGAAGGCCGGTTGTAGAGACATGACAGAAATAACTTGGACACGTTTGCAAACTTTGCAGCCAGCGGAAATCAGCCCAGGGACAAAATGTACCCACCGTGCCAGAGAGGGTCTTCCCTTGAAGCCTGGTGGACCAGCCAGTCTGTGCTGTACACCTTTATACGGCCAATGATGAGGATGCTTCACTCGTTAAAAGGGGAGCTTGTGGTCCTTGTGTTGGGTCGGTGAACCTGGGCTCACACATCCTGCGGGGGATGGACGCACATCGGCTGTTTTTGCAGTAAAGCTCTCCAGTTTCTCAGATTGTAAAAAAAAGAAAAATTATAAAATTTTTTAAAATGTACATAATCATTGTGTTTTCGCCAAGTAGCATACTCATTACTTGCTGATACAGGGGTATAGGCTTTATTTCATAGAAGGGTTAAAGAACTTAAGAGAAGTCTAATAAACACCAGCATAGCATTTAAAAAAAAATACATGAAAGCTTGACTTTAGAGTATATAGATGACAAAGATTTGGTAGTTTGTTTTGAATATGTATAGTGGCTAGCAAAATTGCATGAACATGATCATACATAATTGACATTTTATAATAAAAGTATAATTAGATAATCCATCAATTCTAACTTTTATTAGTTTGTAAATCTTTTGTGAATTTTCTCAAATTATTAATATTTCCTTCAAGTTTCAAAAACAGAGAAAAGAAAAGAAAAGAAGCAAGGTGACCTGAAGAATATGTGTAATCCCCTCATTCAGAGACTTTGCATGACATGGACCACACTCCCTGCTCCGGTTTTAGGCAAATTTGCCGTCATTCCTCGGTCGCCCCATCCCACCCTCGGCAGTGACTCTGCTCCCACCTCCCTCCCTCCCGACCCCTCTTTCCTCGGGTGGATCACAACTCACTTCTCCATGTCTTCTTCCTGACAGTTTAGGGCTCAAAAAATTAAAAAAAAAAATCACATCATGCCTGTTTTCTTACCCCTGGGGGAGGAGTGAACAGAACGGATCCTTCCGCCAAGATCTCCAGCCTGATCTGATTAAAGACCCTGCTGCTCCCTGTCAACATTCCCTGGTTTCCTGTAACTTCATCTCCTCATCTCAGTTTTTCTTCATTTATTACTTTTAAATGAATATTTATTGAGGATTTATTAGATGCCAGGAAGAAGGAACAGCATGCCGGAAGACACTTTTGGGGAACTCTATGAAATCTGACAGTAGTGAAGGAGGTCCTTCGGAAAAATGATGCCATTTCCCAAATCAGGATAAATAAGGATAGATAAGGATGAAGGAGGTGGACAGGTTATCAGGGAATCTTGCTAATGTCGGAATTTTTCTTTAGGAAAGGAGAGCTTCTAACTGATGTTAACTCAGAATACATGTCTGTGCACGTATACACGCACACGTATTTAAGATCAGGAGGAATCAGAGCTCAGTGCATCTTTCTCTGCTGTCACAGGATGGCACTCTAGTGTGTGCCCTTGCTGGGAAAATGCTGGTGTTAAGTCACCCTTCCACTGTCTCTTCAGTTCTGTCTTTCATTTAACTCAAAGAGCTCTCTACAATTTTCCGAACGAAATATTTAGTTCTGAGTGGACCCAAACAATACTCTTACACACTTTTCTTCTTACTGCTTTTCAATAGACTAGTGAGTTCTGTCAGTCTGTGTGTGTGTGTGTGTGTGTGTGTGTGTGTGTGTGTGTGCACGGGCCTGTGAATAACAGTCCAGGTGACAGGAGCTATCCTTCAGTACTGTTAAAAACTGTTGAATTCAGGGTGTGACTCCCTGTCATGGCTGCCCGGTCACGGCAGGCTTGGTCACGTGACCTCTTTTGGCCAATGGCGTGTGAGCACAAGCCACTCCTAGGCAGATGCTGTTAGAACCAGGGCTGCTTGTCAGTGATTTCCTTTTTTACTTCTGCCAGGAGACCAGCAGCCTCCCAGACATGGGCTGCTCTCTCAGGCTGGGTCCTGTAGTGAAGACAATCTGGAGAAAACCACAGTAGACCCATGATGTTTGTTGTAAACCACTGATATTTGGAGATTTTTATTTTTTAACTTTTTCCTTTGTGCCACTTAGCCTATCCTGATGGGCTAATATGCTTAATTTTCTGCTTGGCGTTTCAGGCAAGCCTGTAGGGAATTAGGATTTTTACTCCATCCTGGGGGATTTGTCTCAAACCTATTTGCTGCTAAAGTGAAAGATGATTCCTAGTATCTGTAATGTTGACAACATTTAGTTGCCGCAGGTCTAAGAGAACTGGACACAGTGATGCTTCTATTGGGATATATGTGGATAAATATGTAATTATTAGGTGTCTACAGAGTGAATAAAACACAAGTTACCTTGGTAAATAATGAGAAATAACACAAAAGAAGTCAGGAAACTTTTTTTTTGCGGTACGCGGGCCTCTCACTGTTGTGGCCTCTCCCGTTGTGGAGCGCAGGCTCCGGACGCGCAGGCTCCGGACGCGCAGGCTCAGCGGCCATGGCTCACGGGCCCAGCCGCTCCGCAGCATGTGGGATCTTCCCCGACCGGGGCACGCACCCGCGTCCCCTGCATCGGCAGGCGGACTCTCAACCACTGTGCCACCAGGGAAGCCCAGTAAGTATCTTTTAAGTGGTAAGTTATATCTGCATCCACCCAAGCTAATCAGATTCAGTTTTGTTTGAAAACATCAGTCTCATAAAGAATTATTTTTTGTTAAAACAATCATTAAAATTTATACTAGCTGCTCTTAGTTTCTCCTATTGGATGTGAACATTCCTTTCCACTTGACCTCAACCCATCAACCTAAGTAGCTCACAGACAAACCCCTTGTGCCCCACACATTAAACAATATTTCCCCTGGTTTTCACCAGAGCTCCTTTAACAAAGATTCTGAGGCTGCCCCCTACTTCTTCAGATATTTTTCTTATTTTTTAATTAGCAGAAATTTTAATGGAGTCATGCTTGTAAAAAAAAAGTTGTTATGCAGAATCATACTGAGTTAAATGATGGATTCCTTTCACAGCCCCTCCCAAACCCACCTACCTTTTCAAAAATAACCACTGAAAACAGTTGGTTTGTGTGATTTATATCTTTATGTCGAAATTCATAAGTGAATATTTTGCACATGCAAGTTTGCTCTTATTAAATATTCCTCATATTGTTCTGCTGCATCCGTTTCCCCCTCTGTCAGTGTATCTTTCACCTTTTACAGTGTTATTTTTTTATGTGATGATTTTTGATGCCTGCATAGTATTTCATAGAATGGATGTACCATAAGTCATTTCACCATTATCCAACTCATGAGCACTTAAACTGGCTTCAGTTCTTGGCTGTACAGATAAGGCTGCAGTGAGTACCCGTATGCTTTTGGCTTTATGTAATTGTCCTAATATTTCTACAGGATGTCTCTACAAGGGACTTGCTCTCGAGGATATACACACTGTAAACTGTGATAACTGCTGCTATATTGCCCTCCAAAAATGCTCTAGCAACGTCTACTCACTAAACCACAGCGAATGCGTATGAGTGTGCCTACTGCTCCCTACCATTGCTCTCACTCCATGTTACATTATTATGAATTAGCAAAATATAGAATCTCTTTTCTGTTATAATTTGCAATATACTCCCTACTACTTTTTTCTGTAAATTGCTCACATTTTTTAAGGTGTACAATGTAATGAGTTAATATATGTATACACTGTGAAATGATTACCACAATCAAGTTAACTAACACATCCATCAGTTCACATAGTTACTTGCTTGGGGTTGATGGGGGCTAAGAACACCTAAGATCTACTCTCTTAGCAAATTGCAAGTATACAATGCAGTATTACTTACTATATTCACCATGTTGTACATTAGATCCCCAGAACTTATTCATCTTCTAGCTGAAAGTTTGTATTCTTTGACCGTTCTCTCCCAATTTCCCCCATCCCCCATCCCCTGACAATCACTAATCTACTCTGTGATATGCTCTATTATTGAATTAAGAATAGACTCACATGGGGCTTCCCTGGTGGCGCAGTGGTTGAGAGTCCGCCTGCCGATGCAGGGGACATGGGTTCGTGCCCCGGTCCAGGAAGATACCACATGCCGCGGAGCGGCTGGGCATGTGAGCCATGGCCGCCGAGCCTGCGTGTCCGGAGCCTGTGCTCTGCAACGGGAGAGGCCACAATGGTGAGAGGCCTGCATACCACAAAAAAAAAAACAAAAAAAAAGAATAGACTCACATGTTTCTGCATATTTATATTGGTTTCCCACTTGGAAATCTTCCTGCTTTCTTTTCCTTGCTTATTTTCTTTTCTTTTCATCTTTTTTCTCTTTTTCTTTTACTACCTTTTGTCAAATTTATTATGATCTATTGCTTTATTTTAGCTTTTTTTACCTTTTAATCTTTTAATTTTTCAAGGTCATGTTACTTTGTGTCTTTCCTGTATATAGCATATCACGATTTGTTTTTCTTTATTTCCAATCTGCTCTTTGTCCTTTAATGTGCAGAATCAGTGCATAAATGCTCATGTGTTGTGTTAATTGATATATTTGATTTCCTGACTGTTTTTTGTCTTCCATGCTTTAGCTATAGATGAATTAAGTTTTTTTTTTCCTACTTATTTGAGCTAATGCTTTGGAATTTATATATATTATATCTATTCTTCTAATATTACACTTAAATATGTTTTTATATCGATGCTGACGATTCTTAACTATAATTTATCCCTTTCCCCAAACAAGGCAACTTATCTTTCTCCCTATATCTTAAGTTTAAATGAAAATACCTATATTTTTTCAGATTTATCCTCATTCTACTTTCTGAGTCATTAATTATTAATAATTGCTTGAAAATTTTTCAATCACATTACCAAGAATATACTAAAATGAGTTATAAAATGCTTTATAGTACTTTTGCTCACTACTGCTTCTTTTATCTCATATATTTGTATTTATCAAATTCATGTTTTTATTTTGCTGGAGTGCATCCTTGAGAATCCTTAAGAGAGAGTAATAAATGTTTTGAATGCTTGCAAGAGTAAAAATGCATTTATTTTGGCTTTGGTTTTAGTTTGAATAATGATTTAGATAGACAGAGAATTCTTGGTTCAAAATGTCCTTTTGAAGACACCCTTCCACTATTTTTTTTTTTTGTATCCTATGTTGCAAGCTAGAATTCTAATACCAGTCTTATTTCTTTTGTTGATAACTTTTTGTCTATTTTCTCTTTCTCTGTTAGTTTTTATTATTTTCCTTGCATATCAGTTAGGGTTCTGTCAGGAAACCAGGTTATTTTCTAAGTATTTCAAGTGTGAAGGTATTTAATGCAGAAGATTGAAGGCTCTAACCCACTGAGAGAGAGAGGATGAGCAGGACTGCCAAGGCTTTGGGCGTTCAGGTAGGACAGCAATTGCAGAACTGCTTCCTCATGACCATGACTCCCCATAACATTGATGTGTGTGCTTCCAGAAGCCCCCATAGCTGTCTGTCTGCCAGAACCCGCACTCCAGCCCATAGCTGCTGCTGGAGACAAGTTTTGCTTCTCATCAGCAACCTCAAACTAGACTCTGGCATCAAACTGAAATCTGCTGAGGAGGGAGTCTCCTAAACCTAGATCCAAGAATTCTAGTTCCCTCAGTGCAGGAGAGAGCTGAAAAGAGCCAGAGTGATGCTAAGAGTCAAGGAAGAATATCTGGCACACCCTGCCATTCAAAATGTTCACCAAGGCATCTAGGTGAGTTGTATTTTATTATTTCTGCTTAGTATATAACAGGATCTGAGAAATTCCTCACTTCCAGAAATTTTCTTTTAATGTTTGCTCATTTTCTCTCCATTCTTTTTCCCTGCTAGAACTCCTGTTAGACAGATGCTGGACTTCTGGATCTGGGTACCTATTTTAGCATTTAAACTTTTCCCTTGTATCCTCTAACTCTTTAACCTGTTGCAGTGTGGCATGAGAAAATCCCTTGAATAGATCTTCCATCTCACTAATTTTATCTCCAGCCATGTCTGCTCTGTTATTTAGCCAGACGGTTGAGGTTTTCTTTTTGTTTCCCTTGTTGGTTTACACTGATAATACCATTTTTTATTTCTAAAATTCTAATTTTTCTTTTGAATTATAATGTTTTTCATTGTTGTAGGTATATGTCACCTAAAATAAGAATAGTGAGAACCCTCAGAAGACGATATTCAAATCTCTGTTTTTTTGTTAACTTAGTCTTCTTTGAACTTTTCTAGAGTGTTCGTTTAGTGCCTCTATTTAATATGTGGAATTCTGTTTATTCTGTGTTTGAAATTGTGTTTATTTCTATAGTAGAATTCTAGATTGATTGGTATTGGAGGTTAGCATACTATGCCTCAGTCCGAATGAAAATCCCCATCCTGTGTGTGGTTGGTGCAGGTTTTGATTACAGCAGCCCTCGTTCCTGTGTTTATGCAAGGAAAGTATGCCTTTGTTTAGGATGTGCAGGTAACTTGCGTTTTGGCTTGGGAGCTTTCTATCTTTGTGGACTGGTATCAGTCACCTAAAGCAACCTCACCATTCTTCAGCCCCCAAAGCTCCTCCACTCTGGAGGTGTCCAGGAGTGAATTAGTATGAAGTTCTGCTTCCATGGCTCTCCTCTTGGGAGAGAAGACAGCTATGGGACTGGGAAATTATTGCAGCAGGGCCACACTCCTGAATGTAATTACTTAGCAAAAAGCCAAGGCCCCATCCTCCTCTCTGCCCCTGCTGTCTCTGACCAGTTGCGTAATTCTTGGTTTCTTCAGGGAAAAAAATCACTTTTTAAAGGATCCTACATTTACCTCTCAGAGGTTGCTGTTTCCTTTCCTCTTTTATTCTTTGACATCTATCTATCTTCTACTTTATATTGTCCAGAATTGTTTCAGTACCTTTGCCTGCTGATGACACCCTTCATAGCATCCCAACATTGCTTTAAGTTTAGTCTTCCTTTTATGTTTCTTCCATTAGTGCATTGAAAGTGAGATAGGAGGGGGGTGAAGATATATTCAAAATAGCAGAATGGGCTGGAAGAGCTCCTCTTTCTTTGATCTTTTTAAAAATCTTATACTTTATGTAAAGCATTATCTTCACATATTGCAAATTTATTGATTGGTAAGTTCAGAGCTGACCTTCTTCCAAAGGATTTGGAAGTAGCTTATATTTCCCAACATCCATTAAAACCAAGCATAAGAAAACTGAACAGAGACTATTTCAAGGAAGCAAGATTGGAATTAAATCACTCAGTCAATGCATTTTGCAGTATGTTTTCTAAAGATAAGATGTAAATTGGGTTATTTAGTCTACATTTGAATGTATGCATTCAGAAAATGTAAATAATATCACATTGTAAGGGTCTATTTCAATCTATGTATATGGATTCTTTAACTTACAAAATGAGTATTTTCTTGACTATCATACCTTGATTCAAGTGATTAGATGCCAGTGGTAATCTGGTCAAGGTGATACTGAGTGTGTTAATCTTTTCTATGGCCATCCATGTTCAAAACCAAACAATGGTATCCATCTTGCTGCGACTTACAAATTAATTGAGAAAAGCTTCTATTGAGAGCCTACAATATGTCTGGTTCTTTGCTAATCACCTTCAAGTGGAATATCATTTAATAAGCCCCATATGCTCACCAGACAAACACTACTGTGCCCATTTTACTGATAAAGAAATTGAGGCTCAGCTGGTAGCAGAGTTGGGATTTACATTAAGGTCTTCTGACACCAATCACCCACTCCTTGTGGCTAGATTCTTGAAATGACCTATGTGAGGGAAAAAAAAAAAAACCTTTAGACAAACATTTTGCTCAAAATGTTGATTTTTATGAATGATAATTATTGGTACTGAGCTTCCCACAGTAATTCTGCTGCTTTCAGGACCCAGAGTAGGTTGAGTTGATTACACGTGATGAACTGCTCTTCTCAGTTAAATTATACCAACTGCTTTATAAAAAATGTCCCAATGCTTGGTGGGTAGGAAGTGATCTAGTGAAAAACATTCTATAATTAGCCACAAAAATCAGATTGAATTGGGGCAGAAGCAAGTAAATTTACTTTTGCCTATTTCATTCTAGCTGAGCGGGGGTTCTGACATTGTCGTTCAGCAAATAAGGGTGAGTTCTCAGACGATGCTGACTTTATTAACACTGTTCTTGTTGCTTTCATTAAAAATGGACCAGAATTCCCCAGCGGTGAGACAATAACCTTGGGAAAGGAGAAGTTTCGCAGGTTCAAGCCTTTGCTGTGGGCTCCGTAGGGATCTCGCCTCGTGCTTGCACAGTCAGAAGAGTGTTGGCAAGAGACTGCCCCAGACTCACACTCCCCAAGGTCCCCAGCACAGCCGGCGGTCGGTATGGACGTTATTCTCCAGTGCAACTGGAGGGCTGCTATGGGTGAGGCCAGCATATAACCAAAATAATTAAAATTCAGTTTTATTACCAAATAGAAAACAAATCAAAAGAATGGGGACAGAAATAAGGCAAAAATATATTAGTGATGATAACTGTAACTGACTCTAATTTTTTATTAAACGGCTTGCAGGTGAGTAAACATGTATCACACACAGCACAGCTTTGCTTATGCCTGCCCGTCAAACCAAATGATAGAGACATTTGTAAAGAGTCAGACAGTGAAATGCTAACAAAAAGAAAAGTAAATGCAGCACTAGGCTTAACAGAAAAGTATACTTCAAACCAGAAAGATTTAAATAGGACAAAGGAGTGTGTATTTGCTATTGATAAGAACTAAAATCACCTGAGAAGGAATAGCAGAGTCATCATCCTAGAATCAGTGAACAGCATAAATCAAACTACCCTGAGGAAAATAATTATGAATAAAAATATGAATTAATGAAACCACAGGCATAGAGGGAAGATTTAATCTACTTTCTCCAACACTGGAAAATCAAATAGACAAAAAATTGTGAGCCTATAGAGGATTTAATTGACAAGATTAACAAGTTCAATCACACACAAACACCTAACATGAACACATATGGGGCTAGAGTTACTGCTTTATAACTATTATATATGTGTTTCTATGTGTATGAAAGTGTGTAGACACACACACACACACACACACACACACACACACACATATTCACTCACTCACAGTTTTATCCTACAGATAAAGATTTTTACTTTGTTTCAAATATCCATTAAATATGCACAAAATTACCCACATGACAGGCCAGACACAAAATCACAGAAGAAAACCTAAATAAACTTTAATAGATTTCAAACTGCAGAATCCTTATAAGCAAAAATTTAATAATGTTAGAAATAAATAACTAGAGAATAGTAAGAGAGCTTTCCTAAATATCTCAGATCTAAGACATATAACTACTCTAAAGAGAAGACAAACGTGTATTTGCTGAAAATATTATGTGTACTTAGAAAACCCAAAAGAATCAACTGGGAAACAATGAACATTTAGAAATGAGCAAAGCAAACATATAAGCACTAATAGACTTCTAAATACCAGCAACAACAGGTGAGAAGATACTTGGGAATTTACATCCGTCTCACACTAGAAAGCAAAACCAGAAAAAAAAAGAGGAATTTAAGATTACACCTGTAAGGAATGCATTGATACCATAAGAAGAAAATGTTATAATATTTCTAGAATGACATAAATCGAAAGCCTTGCTCCTAGTTGGGAAGAGTATACATATTACAGGTGCCAAGGTGCAATCGCTATTTTTTTTTTTTTTGGTGAAATCACTATTAAAATCTCAGTGGGGTTTTATTTCGCTTGAAAACAATTATGCTAAAAAGCATCTGGAAGAGACTAAATTGTAAAGAAACATGTCAAGGTGCTCACTAACCCCATTTCTGTTCCAAATGGTGCCAAACGTTCTCGCCAATGCAGCTGGCAAGACAAAGAAAAGCTGAACAGTTCCCTGGAAAGGAAGAAACAAGCCTATTGTTTTTGAAAATGATAATAATAAATAATTGTGTGTGTCAATCGCCCAGAAGAATTTTGAGATTAATTAATGAATTAATAAGTGACCCTCAAACTTTTTCTTGGTAGAAAGTTAATATACAAAAGTCATCCTATACAGTTATATAGTCCCGTTAACCAAAAACTGAAAATTATAAAGGTATCATTTGCAATATTATTTTTAAAATTGAGGGCATAGAATACTGTGCATCAGATGGGAGGTGAATAATGAAGACTAACTGTTTGGTCTTAGCATCACATTCTAACCAACTGAGCTAACAGGACACTCGAAGACAAAGTTTGTGAATTGGATGATACGATATTGTAAAGATCAGTAGACTAGGAGTGGGATTCCACTGGTTCCAAAGAAGCTCTCTTTGTGGACTGACTGTAAAGCTTATTTAAAAATTCATATGGAAATTCAAAGTGGTCATCTTACAAAAGAAGAACAAGTGAGAAGAATTGCTTTCCCTGAAATTAAAGCTTGTTAGAATGATGTATTAATTAAGATGGTAGGTGTTGGTAAAGTGATTTAGACCAAAAGAACTGAACTAAAGGTCTGAAACCAACCCATATATATAGATGATGATTTATGACAAAGGTCTAATTGCAAAACAAAGGGTAAACTTTCAAAAACAATGCTGAGAAAATTGGGTACCCATACTGAAAAAATTTGATTGGATCACTAACTCACCCTATACAAAAAATTCTATTTCAAAGGATTATAGACTTAAATGAAAAAGGCAAAAGAATATAGTGTTTAGAAGACATTGTAGAAAAACTCCTTCATGACTTATGGGTAGAAAAATGTTTCTTAAACAGGACACATACAGCACTCCAAAAGGATTTGATTGAGACCTTTTAATAACTTAAGAATAAGAGCGTCTTTTCATCAATAGAAACCATCAAGCATAGGAGCCTTTCACTGGGGGCAATCCAAATTTCCAGCAACAGTGGAAGAGATACATATATTATAGGATCTTAATTCTATGGAATACTACATAGCAATGAAAGCAGTTGAACTAAAATTATACATAAAAATATGGATGAGTTTTAAAAATGAAACATTGGGGTCCTCACTGGTGGCACAGTGGTTGAGAGTCCGCCTGCCGATGCAGGGGATGCGGGTTCGTGCCCCAGTCCGGGAAGATCCCGCATGCCGTGGAGCGGCTGGGCCCATGAGCCATGGCCGCTGAGCCTGCACGTCCGGAGCCTGTGCTCCGCAACAGGAGAGGCCACAATAGTGAGAGACCCGCGTACCGCAACAGCAACAACAAAAAAATGAAACATTGAACAAAAAAAAGCCATATACTAAAGAACGTAAAAGTCCTTTTATATAAAGTTAATTCACATAAAGTTTAAAAATGTGAAAATGACATTACATTACTTAGTTAAAAATAATAAAGCAAAGCAGGGCTGTGACTGCCCTAAGAGTCAGGCCAGAGCTTCCTTGCAGGGAGCAGCGTGGAAGGATGAGGTCAAAGCATGCCAGGCCTCTCCTCTTCGGGGGGCCTCCAACGTTCTATTTCTTGATGCAGGTGGTAGTTACATAAATACTCACCTTTAGTAATTTGTGAAGTTCTTCATTTGTTTTATGCACTTTTTAATAGGTATGTTATATTTGATAACAAAGCTTCTTAAGAAAATGAGAATTTTTAGAAAAGAATAAGTTTGTCACAATGAGAGTAATGGGTGAGCTGTTGCCCTCCCATAGCTGACTGTGCAGAAGAGTCTCCGGTCATGAAGCCAGCATCAGGGACAGTGTCCATGAGACAGAGCCGGTCACCTCGCAGCCCCTGAGAAGCACCAGCCCTGCAGAGGTGCCGTCTTTTCAAACCAGGGAGGGTAGACTGTGCATTTTATAGATGGTGCCAGCGCAACTGACTGGCACAACGGGCAAAACGTTGACCTGAAAACTCCTCTCACATCATATACTAAAGCAAACACTATAGGGAAAAATAAGTTAAGTATAAAAATCAAGTATTATATTATATGCTTCGACCTTTGGGTGTAGGAAGTATTTCTAATTAAAAATGCAAAGGAGAAAACAGTATAGTAAAAACATCGATAAAAGAATCATTTGAGGTCTTGAAACTGATGTCAAAATTACTGATGTCAAAACTTTAAGGAATTCCCGTGGATAGGACTCAGCGATTTCACTGCTGGGGGCCCAGGTTCAATCTCTGGTTGGTTGGGGAACTAAGATTCCGCAAGCTACACAGCGTGGCAAATAAATAAATAAATAGAAAAAAATTTTTTTTAAAAACTTCCAATATGAAAATGAAAAAGCATGTATCAAACTAGGAAAACTATATTTCAAACCAGTATGATGCATAAGGATCAACATACCTAATACACAAAGTGCATATATGTTGATTAAAAGAGTGTGAAGACTCAAGGATACAGCCAGAATATTTACAAACTATAAATACGGATGGATGGTGGCTATTAAAAGGTTCAGCCTCGTAAGTTATCAAATAATTAAGGATAGAAAAAGAAGATCCCATTTGTCACCTACCAAATTGAGAGGAATTTTAAAATACTTATTTTTAATTACCAGCAAGGGTACGGTTGGGTAGAATGGTCATCATGCTGACAACATGTCCATCAGGGAAAGTGATTTGCCAATGACTACCAAGGACCATAAATCTATATCTCCTCTCTTCCCTGGTAATTCTCCTCCTGGAAGTCTGTTCCGAGGAAATAATAAGAAATGTGGACAAAGGTTAATGCATAAATGTGTCGCACGCTATGTAATTTGTGGTGGCAAAATATTAGACCAGCACTAAGGGAATAGACTCTGCTGCACCCCCGGGGTCCGCTCGCCAACCCCCCAGAATCCTCTTCATAAAGAGATTTTAATACCTTGGGAAAACTCATGGGTAATATGAACAAGGGCAGATCCAGATTTGGGGGGCACTGAAAACTACACAACTTGTGTGGCCTCTTTTCAAGAGAGAATATAAATCAGCCATCCAGGAAGGAGCCCCACACAGGCCAGAGGGTCTGAGACTTAAGCTTCTTTTGCTTCATAGAAATCCTTCTCTGAATATTAAATTATGAAGCTCTTAAAAAATACAAAAATATATGTGCAATAAAAAGGGACGAAATTAAATGCAAAATATTAACTTTGGGTATTGACATCACGGTCGATATAGATCCTCTTCTCTTTATGATCCATTATTTTTAAAAAAACGAAACACATTTTAAGTAAGGAAGTAACATGGGCAAGGAGAGGGAAATGGGAAATTCCAGGCAGAAAAGGCAGAGGGAGCCAAGGCGTGGAGACGCGGATCGCTCTGGCAGAGGCAGCCCTGGGGTCCTGGGGGTATCTGCTCTAGAAAAGCTCCGGGACTGGCTGGGACGGCAGGCTGGGGGCCAGGCTGGGGACTTTCCACCCCCCACAGGAGATGCAGATGCAGGACTGTTGATATGCGCAAACAGTCCACTTCCCCAACTCATTTTCTGTGTTCCTTCCATCATTGGAGACTTGGGGCTGGTTTAATGTAACAACTTGGCGGGCTGCTGGCACAGTAAGGACTTAGTCATCAGTAACACCTTATTAGATACTAGTTTTCCCAAATTCCCAGCTCCAAGTCTTCGTTGAATGTAGGAATATTTTCCAGCCTGACGATTCAATAGGATGGATGACCCCCAGGGAAAGTTTTGAAGGGGGTAAGAGAGGAAAAATTCCAGATCATGTAGGATCGCCCCTCAATTCTGGGTGGGATTCCAACAGGAGAAGGGGTGCTGAGCACAGCATGGGGAGAGCTCGAGGGTTCCCAGGTTCTGGGGAGGGGAGACCCTCATGATAACACGCAGACCTCCTACCACGATCTGGGGAGCTTCTGGTGGGAACGTGTGAGCGTCCCCTCTGTCCACGTGCTTTGGTCCTCATCACGCCCCTGTGGAAAGTCTGTCCTGAGTGGGGGTAGGAAGAGGATGAAAGGATGCACATCAAACAGTCCTACAGGCCGAGAAGACGAGGCCCCATCCTCAGCGAGGCAACATGCATATTCCAATGCGCTATGTGACTGAGTTACTAATTCAGAGATCAGATTATGCAAAGATTTGCGTCAGCCTCCTTATGCAAGGAGGGAGGATGTGAGGAGGAAAGAGAGGCTTCTCAGCAAAGGTAGCTCATGTTTGCTGAGGGACAGAAGATGCCCTTCTCTTACCTATAAAACTAAGGGCTCGTTAGATTTTCTGTAAGGCTTCCCCAATTCTAAAATTTTAACAATCATCGAAGGAACATTGGCAGGTACCCATCACCTTCCTTTCAGGGCCCATTTGGAGGGCATGAGATGCCTACAGGAGGCTTAAGAAATTAGAAGAGGATGCAGAGGATGAATCATTTCCAGAGAAATAAACCTTTCTCATCACTCACCCCAAAGAAATCTAATTATTTTTTACTCCACCATAATCTTTACTATTCAAAAGGTAACATAGAAAAACAATTAATTTTATTAGCAAAAATTTACTAGAGTAATATGACTGAGAACTCCACATAAAATGTTAGCATTAAATATTAAAATATATTAATAAGATACTAGATTATTAAAGCCTAATCCTTAATATAACACATTCATTGGGGGGATTGTGTCAGTTTAAACGAAAAAGAGAAAATGGAGGGCAATAGTGACCCTTACAGAACAGGATGATGATGGCCACCAGCTGGAGATTCAGCTCAGTAGAAATCAAAGAATGGTCCCCGCCAGCCAGGTCCCGGCAGCCACAGGTGGCACAGGCAAGCGCTTGGAGAGAAGAGCTGCAGGGAGTAGTGAAGGGTAGTGAAGCCCCAGGGCAGCAACGACGGGGAACCCTTCCCATCCGGCCTGAAGGGCCAGGCTGCCGAGGGCTCTGGCTACGAGAGAAGGATTCCAGGAAATACAGCCACTGCCCGGCCCGCAGGCTCTCAGGGAGAGCGTAAGGGAATCACCACCTTGACCCTGCTCTCCTCCTCCAGAGCTCCCACTGGCCCCCTGTTGGCCACACCACCTGGAAGCCTGGAGGATGCAGGCTGAGGACGCCAGGCTCCTCCAGGAGCACAGAGCAGGGTGCGAGCGGGGAGGGGGCGGGGCGGAAGGGAACCACCCTGCTTGGTATCATCTCTCTCCCTGCTACAACCTCCACAGCTGCTCCCCCGTGGATGGCAAGTTGATCTTCTTTGCTTTTTCCAGGGCTACGTACAATGATGTGTGTCGGAGCTGGAGGTAGCCGGAAAGAGTGCAGTGCGCCTGAACTCATAAACTTCGCTGGAGAGAGGTACCAGGAAACAGGACGAGCCTCCCAGTACGGGTCAGTCGCAGGATCGCCTCTGGCTTCCCTGATGGTCGCAAACCTGCCTTAGCCACTGTCCTGTCCTCCCGTGGAAACCAGGGAGAGGTGACTCTGCTCTGCAGGGGGAGAAGGGCAAAGTCCTGTTCCGGTGCCGGCACCAGAGCCCCATGGCCCTGGGCAAAGCCCTTCTTTCTGGGTCTGTGATCTCATCTGAAGAGTAGGGGCCTAACCCGGGTGATTTCTGAGGCCCTGTTTATTCTCTTTCTTTACATGATGTGTGCACACCGTGCTGCATCCTCGTGGACACGGACACACATACCTGCGGCACACACGTGCACACGCTTGGGGTCTGTGTCTTCAACGAAGGTGCACCTCAGCAATTCTCAACCAGGGACAGCTTTGTCCCCCATCCCCACCCTGGGGGACACTGGGCAATGGTTGGGGACAACTTTGTTCTGAGTCAGGTGATGTTACTGGCATCTAGTGGGTAGAGGCCAGGGCTGCTGCTGAATTTTCTGCATGTCCCAGGACGGCCCCTGCCACACAGAAATTATCCCATCCCAAATGCCAATAGTTCTAAGGCTGAGAACCGCTGGCTACCTATGGAAGTATTTTTGACTTATACTTTTCTCAAAACTAGAGTGATATATTCTTAAAATAAAAAATAGGATTCATGATTTAGCAAGTGTATCCACCTGCTAGAGCTGCCATTACAAAGTATCACACACTGGGTGGCTTTAACAACAGAAATTTACTTTCTCACAGTTCTGGGGGCTGGAAGTCCAAAGATCAAGGTGTCAGCAGAGCTGGCTTCTCCTGAGTTCTCTCTCCTTGGCGTGGAGGTGGCCGCCTTCTCACTGTGTTCCCTCTGCACCTGCATCCCTGGTGTCTCTTCCTCTTCTTATGATAACACTGGTCATCTTGGATTAGAGCTTCCTATGGTCCCATTTTACCTGAGTTATTTCTTTAAAGTCTCATTCATTGTACAGTCACATTCTGAGATACTGGGGATTAGGGTTTCAACCTGTGGCTTTTGGGGACTAAGTGGGAGCACAATTCAGTTTCTACCAGCAAACAGCATTAGGAGAATTAATAAGAAGAGGTGAAACTCAACCAGGGGGACTTGAGTGGAGTGGTGACGGAGGCAACGCCAATGACGGGAACAAACAGATGGACGGATGGATGGACAGATGGATGGCTGTTGTGCCCAGTAACGTGCCAGGCAGAGGGAGGTCCATAAACACTTGTCCACCACGACATCTTCCCTGCCATGAATAAAGAGCCATGGTCAGGTCCCCTCCTTATGTTTTTATGTGCATGTGCATCCTTCTTCAGGAGACCCCGTGGGATGAAAAAAACTTATAAACATCTACTTTCCAAGTGTTATTGTTTCCAAAAGGACTCATCATGGACAATTCATCCCTTAACCTCTCAAATCTATTGGAAACACAATCAATTTATAACATCGTTTTTCTTCCGGAAACATGCCCTTCACAGAAAGGGAGATTTACATCTGCTGGGTTCGTGCAGTTGGGTTGCAAAACCGAATTAATTAAGTGAAAAGCTTTAGAATCAAGAAAAGAAGTGATCTATGAATTCAAAATGTATTAAATGTAAAAATTTGCCATGATTTTAAAAGATATATTTTTAAAAGATGCATTTATTTATTTTTTTTACATCTTTATTGGAGTATAATTGCTTTACAATGGTGTGTTAGTTTCTGCTTTTTAGCAAAGTGAATCAGCTATACATATGCATACATCCCCATATCCCCTTCCTCTGCGTCTCCCTCCCACCCTCCCTATCCCACCCCTCTAGGTGGTCACAAAGCACCGACCTGATCTCCCTGTGCTATGCGGCTGCTTCCCACTAGCTATCTATTTTACATTTGGTAGTGTGTCTATGTCCATGCCACTCTCTCACTTCGTCCCAGCTTCCCCTTTCTCCGCCACCACTGTGTCCTCAAGTCCATTGTCTACGTCTGCGTGGGCAGGACAGGAATAAAAGATGCATTTAAAAGATGTTTATTTTCAAAGATATATTAAAATGAATAGTGATGGAACAAATATTTTAGATGACATCCTTAGTAATATTATGAGTTTAATAACAAAGAATCACACACCTTGAAGACTGTGTCACAAACATTGTGTTACAGGCCAAATATCACAGCTAGTTTTTAACACATTTGCCCTTGGTACACAAAACCAACAATACACATCTTAATGCTGCCATCCCAACATTTATGGCAGATGTAAAAAATTGTATTTAAATTAGAAATGCTAAAATTAATATTTATTGACTCCGTGTTTCATTATCATTAGAAATTAGTTCGTTCTTGGGTAAACAGTTTATAGCAAGATATAAATATGTTCCATTGACCTATTAACTAGCCCAATATATTACGGAGTTATTGACAGCAGCAGTAAAATTTTCTAACAGCTATTAAACCTTTTAACATACTTGATACCCCTCTCTCCCTATAATACCCAGGAATTAGGTGTGGGTTTTTCTTTTTTTAGGATAATCTGTGCTGATATTAAATTCTTCCAAGATTTTAATATACTGTGTCAGTTTATGGGTCATAAAATAACCCTGGAGCTTACAAAAATTTAAACGACAATATTTTTTTTTTTAAAAAAGGGCATGTAAATTTTAGTACAGTAAGAATGATGATATAAACCCCTGGAACACATAAAAAAAGTTCCCCAAACTGTATTAAAGGACTATTTAGGGTCTTAGTTAAACACATAGGACCAACAGACTGGCCGTGTAGTGCAGTGTGTGTGGGGAACTTAGGACAATCAAGGTGGCATAGTTCAACTCAGAAAAATCCACGCAAGGAATGGGTGGCCGGGTACACGCCAGGGTCTGGCACGTGCCATCCGATACCTTTCTGTGTGGCCCGGAGAACAGCCAAGCAGACTGTTCTTCTCCACATCAGAGCCCAGCTGAAGCAAGGGAGCACTGGCCTACAGTGGGCTCGACAGAGGTCTCTCTGCAAAGGGTCCCCTCCAGATGCCATCGTCCAGCCAGCTGCCAGGTAGCAGACCGCAGGGCATCTAGGTCTGTTCGGAGCCCTCGGTCCATCACGCCTCCAGGCAGCCCCAGGCAGAGACATTTTCCCAGGCCTCTGGGAGAAGCTCCACAGAGTCTGCTTACCGCTGCTACCCCTGCAAAGCCAATCCCATATTGAAGTCGGTGGTGTGCATGGCAAGTTCACGTAGAGCCCTTGCGATGCGCCTAGCTCTGCCCCAGGTGTTGGAGGTACAGGGACCAGCAAACTCAATCCCTATAGCAAAGGGGCTGAAATTTCAGTTGGAGAAGCCTAGTTTAAATATACAATATACACACATTAAAATATAATGTTTATATGTGTAAACATCTATGTAAAGTTAAGTGTATACGTTGATGATATTTATATATGGTATTTCAAATAGTTAAATATATGTATATGTGTGTATGTAGGTATGTATACACACTCACAAACACAATCACACACTGTGGTAGACAGAATAATGTCTCCCCAAAATATCATGTCCTAATATCTGGAACTTGTAAATGTTACCTTCTATGGCAAAGACCTTAGAGATGTGATTAACTTGAGGATCGTGAGATGGGGGCATGATCATGGATTATCTGGGTGGGCTCTAAATGTGGTCACAAGGGTCTTGATTAGAAAGAGGCAGAGGGAGATTTTACACAGATGGAAGAGTGAAAGCCCTGTGATCCCAGAGGCGGAGATGGGAGTGATGCTGCTTCAGCCAAGTGATGCCAGCAGCCACCAGAA
This sequence comes from Tursiops truncatus, assembly GCF_011762595.2. Taxonomy (NCBI): domain Eukaryota; kingdom Metazoa; phylum Chordata; class Mammalia; order Artiodactyla; family Delphinidae; genus Tursiops; species Tursiops truncatus. The sequence goes on along the minus strand of NC_047049.1, from coordinate 3,698,566 downwards.
GCTAAACGGGACGAGGAACAGGTTGTCCTCTGAAGCATCCAGAGGATGGGGGAGCTGGGGGACACCTTGGTTCTGGCCCAGAGATAGTGATTTTGAACTTCTTACTTCCAGAAATGTGAGAAAATGAATTTCTGTTGCTTGAGTTCATCCAGTTTTTGATAATTTGTTAGGGCAGCCACAGGAAGGCTGACAACTGCAGAGAATGGGGACAATGTGATAGGACCACATTTCTCAGACCAAGAGGCCAAGACCACACTGCCCAGGTTAAGGTGAAGAGTGACGTGACTCCTGAGGCTTATCGGCCTGCCAGCTCCACGAGGCCATCCTGGACATTATCTTCCATGGACCTGCCTGCCTAAGAGACCCAGGGAGGCTTCCTGGAGGTGATGACATTTGGACCTCCTCTCCTTTGTCATTCTTTGGCAATGACCTTGGCATAGGTCTGTCTCTGAGACTTTTCCTGCTAAAAATCCAAACTCTGCTTTGATTTAGGTCATGAATATCTTCAGTTGTGCCTCAAACACCCTTTCCCTTGTTTCCCTTGGCTACCAAAGTTGAGCCTCTAGAAAGTGCTTTGCTGCTGTGCATACATTTAAGGGCATGGTGGAAGATGGAAGACACTGGCCGCAGACTCCTAGTGCTGGGACTCTGCAGAGCCAAGGGCTGACTGAGGACAGCAGGGCAATGACTTGTTCCTGAAGACTGGAGAGCAAAGCCAGGTTGTCACCTCATAATGCTTGCCAGAGGATCCCTCATAAGACCGAGTGTGAGTGGAATTAGTTCCATCTTTCTGCTGAAGACAAGCTGGCTTACTACAAGCCATGGCCAACTCCCTCAGAAGTGGACTTAGACCTTCAATGATTAATGCCTCAATCCTAAGCCATTCTCCAGTCCAAAAAACCCATACATATTAAAAAAAAAATCGTAGCTGGATATCATCAATTCCAGCAGAAAACAGATGACACACTCAAATGAGAATAATTCAAGGAGAGCTTATTTACAAAGGATCTAATTACAGGGGTGTGGTGGGAGGGCTGGAAACCATGAGAGATATTGTGAGGATCCCCAGTTGGCTGACCTCATGCAGCAGAGCCCACAGCAATAATCCCAGGCTGAGGACAAGAGTGAGAAGGATGGAGGGAGGACCCCAAGCATGAGCCATAGCCAATGCTATTTTTTTCTACCCCATCTCCCCAAAATAGTGTCAGCCACTTGAAGACAGAAAGCAAAGTGGGAAACAACAAGCCAGCAACCACATTACTATGTTTTTGTTATTAGATAGCATCTAATTCTGACTGGGTTTGGCTAGGAGATCATATTAGTCAGTGTTCTCCAGAGAAAAAGAACCAATAAGATGCGTATATAAAAAGAAAGAGATTTATTACAAGGGATTGGCTTACACAACTGTAAAGGCTAGCAAGACCAAATTTGCAGTGTGAGCCAGGAGGCTGGAGGCCCAGGAGAGCCAATGGTGCAGTTCCAATCTGAAGGCAGTTTGCTGGAGAATTCCCTCTTGCTCAAGAAGGTCAGTCTTTTTGTTCTATTCAGGCCTTCAACTGATTGGATGCGGCCCATCACACAAGGGAGGGCAATCTGCTTTACACAAAGTTCTCTGAATTACATGTTAATCTCATCTAAAACACCCTCCAAGTTGATGTGAACAGTTAATCATTGCAGAGGTAGAGCAGATGTTTCGAGGGTATGCCCTGATGGCAATATGTTGGGCCATTCTTCTGTACTGTTCTGAGAATTCACACAGATCCATATACTCTGAAAGCCAGAAGAAATGGTGGAACTGGCAGACTATAATGAAATCTAAATATCATGTTGCTATTGCCAACTCTTTTCACCCAGACCTGGCCTACTCTGGTCGCTGCCACATTGAGTTCCCGGGGCAGTATTCTATGTGGCCACTAGTTTGTACAAATGCACTGGAGACTTAGTCACATGAAAATCTTCCCTCGGTCCTTAAGTCATAGCAACATGACCGGAGAAGCAGAAGGTCAAATAGAATTCTAGAAGAACTGTCAGCGTAGTCACCAGCTCAGACCATTCACGATCAGACAAATCACAAATAGTCACAAAGGTAGCAGCATAAACAGACAGATGCCTGTATTTCCCATTTTATTCACCTGACCACTTATTTGATTTAAAGCTTATAACTTATCAGGAGTACTTTCTTGAAGCTATTAAAATACTACAGTTATACAATTGTTACAGCATGATGGAGACCATGAAACAGGGTGATTTTCATCAAAGTTGGCCTTTAATCCTCCTGGAGACTGGTAACCTGAGAATTTCACTCAGTTTTCTCTGCTCTAGAGCATGCCAAAGAGCTCAGACCTCGCATCCTGGGCACAGGAAGGTGAGGTCCACGCGGCACCAAGTCAGTCAACGTGTTGGTGTTTTCTTGGTGAACGTTGGTTATGGAAAGTTGATCGTAACCACTTAGGTCAAGAGATAATGAATTCCGAACATCATTGCCCTTTGCCTGTTTTTGTGGTGGCTACTCTTTGCACCCCAAACCAGGGCTTGGATGAAGAAGGCCAAGTCCCTCCACATAGTGGCACTGGCTGGCATCCCTGTAATACGCGGTTTGTAGAGAATGAAAGCAGCTTTGGTTTCCTTTTGTACGCGTGCACCCAGTTACCGACGTGACACTCTGGTTTCCTTACTCAGCTTTGAAATAGAGTAAACACACAAAAGCTACTGTCGAGTTCCGAACAAACACAGAGGGTATGTTTAGTTATTTGTTTTTGTAGCAAAATAAAATATTTATTATCCCAGACACCTACTGTGAAGAGAGGGGGAGGTCACCGTGTTCTATCTCACCAGTGTCATGTTTGACTTCCATTAGGGATGAATTACAGACCTGTGGGTTTTCATGAATTCAGAAAGTCCACTTTGAACACTGATTTCAAAGCCTACAGGGGGTGTGAGGATGTGAGAACACAGCTTTGGAGGAAGGAACCTGTTGCATCTAGCAAGCACCTCGTGTTTGATAAGGCCGATCGGAAGTTCCCTGCGAGAGAGAGGCCAGGATGCTTCTCCCTTAATAAGACGACTTTAAAGGGAGCTTTCCTGTTGTTTTCTCCACACTTTCCTCAAGGTGTACACAATTAATTCAGTCCTGGAGTCCTGAGGAAACCACCATCGTATCAGCCGTCTTTGCCTTCCCGTCTCTCTCACTCATCACAGGGAGTCGGAAAGTCCGGGAAATCGTCGCGGGGCACTGCCTGATGCATCCACGCCTGCTAGGCAGGCCTCACCCACGCGCTTGCACGCATGCGCCCACACAGCACTGGCTACCTTGGATCCTACAGGAGGTCACCAAAATGAAAAGGATGCCCACTTTGGACGTCCATCTACACAGTCCTACTACACCTACATCCAATTCTGAGCAACACTGAAAAATACTCTGGCAAACTCCCTCGTCTGTCTGAAGGAGGGGGTCCCGGATGAGAGGGGGTGGATGCTCAGCACCAAGGAAAGGCTAAAGGGACCCGTGACGTCTCTCCTGGCGAAGAAAAGAGTCGGGGTTTATCCAGGGGATGACATCAAGAATGTAAGTGTCTGTCTCACTGAAGAAGGTCTGAGTTTGTTCTGTACCATCGGGGGGACAAAAGAAGGGATCATGGGTTAGGAGCTCACGGAGGTGGGTTTGGAGTCTTCAGAGGGAGAGTTCTAACAGGATCCCAGGAGCTCTTCTGCTGCAAGTGTCTGGCAGAGATGGGGATCCGTTGGTGGGCAAGATGTAGAGGGTGGGAAGATTGGATTAACAAGTGGGGACAACCATGGGACCCCTGGTCCAATCACTGAAGAGTCATCTTCAGGGCAACACAACAGGGAAGGGATAAAGTGGAGTACATGTGAATCTGTCGAGGGGCTCCCCGAGGGGTATGAACTAGCACATGAGGCACAGATGTTTTTCTTCTTTACGCCCTAGTGAGATGTCTACTCACACCTAGAGCCTACGGCAATGGTCCTAGCGTGAGTACTCCCTTCACCCTGGAGACTAAGACCCAGAGAGCACGATGGGGACCAGACAATTTTGCCTTTCCTAAGTGACACAGACCACCAGAAGGAGAGCATGGCCCTAATTCAAGTTATTTTCCATGGTGTCCTTTTAAGGACAAACACTGAACAAGGTTCCACACATGAGAGCAATATAAAGAATGTTCAACTGAGAATCAGGGGATCTGGGGAGGTGGGGGGTGGGGTTCTGGTTCAGGCTCAGCACTGATTATGTGAGTGGATCTCAAGCCACCTAGAGCTTCTGGGTCTCTTCATCAGCAAGGATGTCCCCTTAGATGCTGTAGCTTAATTTTAGAAAAAGCAACACCTTAAGATTTTAGGATGTCCTCCCTCCATTACTTCTAACTGCCGTTTGCCCCCTGGCTTGGGCAGTTTCAGGGAAATTGTAATATGCCCTTGTTTAGGATCCCCCTCTGCCCCAATTCTGATTGCAATGAAAAGTGAGACCCACTCTCTGTGCCAGGCTTTTAGGAAGATGTGCTGAATCCCACTCAGTCTTTCCGTGCTTTGGGGGCCTTTTGCACGTGGGCGTCTTTAACCGTCAACTCAGGAGCAGAATGGCCTGTATCGTCACTTCAGTCCTCAACCCAAAGTCATGCCCATTTAACTAAGCTCCCCATCGGGGGCTGCTCGAAGGCAGAGGCTGAGATTCATGGGCACCCTGGTGGGCGGCCCGTGCCCTTGCCCGTAACAGCTGACCAACGCTTTTTGGGTGAACTGAGCAGAATTGTTTCCAGAGCATGGTGAGCACTTTGGAGTTGCTGAAGTAACACATTGTGCTTACACTTACCTTTTCAATTTCTAAATTCCTGATGCTTTAACAGTGGCTCTCATTCATGTATCCAGACATTCAACACAAACTAACTGAGAAGACAGGGGTTCTCAGCTCCTCCAAATCGAATACAACAAGTCCTGTGCGTGTGGCTGAGTCTCCAGCTATTCCTGACAGGGAGGCCCTCTGAAACCTTCCCCTTCAATGCTTAGCTGCCCACCTTTCCCCTGCCTGACCATTCATCCACCTGCCCTCAAAATATCCAACAGCTGCATTTCAACCCATCACCTTTTTAGCTGCTCCTTGGGTATTGCTCACGTGTGAGGCCCCACGCATGCCTGCACCATAGCGGGGCACTTGGCTGTGTCCCCAGGCTGACTGCAGGGGATTCTAATGTCACTCCAAGGGCGACTCGGGAGTCGGTCAACTGTCCATGTGTCTCATGAAATATTCGCTTCTGGCTCCTGATTCTTCTGGATTCTTCGTTCTGGAATCCCTCTCTGGATGCTGTGGGCTCTGGTGCAGGAGTCTCTGAAGCAGGTGAATTATGAACACCCTGAGCAGGGCATTCTGGTACCCCTGATTCCCAGGAGCAGTTTGTATGTGGCTCCCAACCAAACTGGGGGGAAGAAGTCAGGCTGTCACTGAAGGGTCTTCCTGCTGTGGGTCAGTGAGTCAGCCCCTTGCCCAGACCATCATCCAAGCTTCATTGATCAGAATCAATCCAAGCTTCATCACAGTCTGAGGACAGCTTGGGAAACACGCACTCTTGGAATTTGCTGGAACAACCATAGCCATTCTGGAACCTTCATGCTTGAACCTTAGAATCCTTGGACCAACATCTGAAAGGCTGTCCGTCTGGAAGGTTAAGCCACTTCCTGGAGTGAGAAAGAAGAGACATGGCTCATCTCTGGGGATGAGAACCCATCTTCCTTGAAGTTCTTTCCTGGATCTCCAAAGCCACATGGAAGCAATTTAGGAACGAAGTGTTCACTCAATTCCCTTTCACTTTTCTTCCCTTCTTCCCCTTTCTAATTTGCTATCTTTCTTCCAAAAGCGTATCATGAAAGCGTGTTGGGTTTGGATTGGGAGCCTCTCATTGGAGGTTTAGTTCTGCTGTGAGGGCAGAACTAAGGATCATTCAATAGCTGTGTGTCCTCCAGGTTTGCAGAAGGACACACAGAGTACTTCTCACCCAGGAAGCAACTCGAAAAGAACTTGAACTTTGCTAAAACCCCAATAGTTTACTTGTATGTGCTCTGTAGCATTGCAGTGTCACTGCTGCAAAGTTGGAGTCCTTGTTTCTGCTTATCCGTGTGTCAAATAAATGCTCTATCATATGCCATCAAACTGTCTTAGAATGTTTTAGAAAAAGCATTTGGGGGATTTTTAGATAGAAAAGTGCTACCTAAAATGGCATTTTTTTCTGTCTTTAGTATAACAGCCAGGTCCCTGAAACATTAAGTTCATGAATCAAACTCAGAAATTTCTGGAAATTTAGAGTCTAGGTTCCCATGGCAACCTCCTTTGTTCCATTACACACATTTATAATGACGGCTCTTTTACTACCCGATCCCATAATAATAGACCACAAGACACACAACGAGGCTATATTTTTAAAGAAACGGCTGACTACATAGAGAGAAAAAATGTATACTGACAACTCATCCTACGCACACCAGCTGAGTATCAGAAGTTCTACCACTGAGAGCAAAGAGATTTACGACCTGGACCTTCTAATGTTTCATGCCTTCACTCTGGAAGTACAAGCACTTCTACTTCCTAAGAATGAGCTTTGGGCAGCAACATGTAAATCTGCTATCCTGGCCTGGCCCGCCCCACATCACTGGCATAAAAAGGGTCCCGACCTTGAAGATCTTTTAACATGCAAAACGCGCCATGGTAGACCGAGGCCGGACCTGCAGAATCCCATCCTTTCCCTGGACACAGCTCCTCCCATGGGTGACATTTTTCAGTTGGTGCATCAGGCACAGAGAAGCAGATCACATCCCACCGACACACAGGGACCCCAGGGAGGCCACAGAACCTCAACAACAATAAGACACATCCTCTTGGAGCAACTATCTTAAAACTGTACCTTTGGAGAAAAATCATCTTATATTAAAACATAAAGACATTATGTCCTTAAATATAAAATGTGTGTGAAGTTGCACAACGTGACACAAGATTTTATTCAGCAAATATTTATGGAGCTCTTGCAAGAGGTCAGGCACTGGTCTAGGCTCTTTGCAGCTAAAACATGCCAAGCACACACCACGGGTCAGGCACTGACCTGAGCATTTCACTATCTTCCTTTGATCTTCACAACCGCCTTAGGACTCCCATTTTACAGATGACAAAATTGAGACAGAGCCACTTCAAGCAACTTGCCCAAGGTCAGAGCCAGGCAGGTGGTTCAGTTCTAGTATCTGAGATCCAACCTCGAGCTACGCCGCCTTAAAACTTCACGGAAACATCACACTTTCGTATTGTTGTTGCCATAATTTCCAAATTTCAGTAGGAAGTTTGCATCTGTTGACCTAAACGTCATCACCAAACTGCTTGGCAAGGACCCACCTTGTTTTCCCGCCTGGCACCACCACCCTAGTGCACCATCCTTACCCCACCAGACTCGTCACTGCGTGCGGGAAAGTCAACAGTTTCTGGACCCTCCAAGGCTTTGCCCACACCACTCTCTGTTCCTCTTGGCGAATGCCTCCCCCACCGGCAAATGCTTATCTTCCTACTCCTCTGGTCTGCCAGAGTTAGAGGCTCCTAAAACCCCCGCTCCTACTCACCTATCCACTTGCCTAGGGTGCCATCCCTCGACCTGGCCCTACGATGTGGTCATGGTCTGCCCCCGGCCCCAGTCTCTGTGCTCTTTAGCAAAATAAGCGTACACTATGACCTGTTACATCCTCAGCTTCCAACCCCACGCCCAGGACTCAGTGGGTGTGGAATGGATGAGTGAACAGATGAAACTAAAACACACCATTCCCTTGAAGTTTCATTTTGAAATGTTGATAAATAACAAAAATGAGAACGTGGATGTTGCCTGTCACCTCTCCAACACGGGAACGTCAAATACCCATGTTTAGGGGGATTGAGGAGTTATTTGTCTTGGGACACTGCATCACCCAGTGGTCCTGGAATAGCTGGGTCCTAGTTGGTTTAAAATTATGTATAGGGTGGCAGTTCTGAGATGGGTCAGGGGCACAGAGGGCAGAGGGGTGTCTGTCAAGAAATCCATCATCTATGGGTCCCCCCTGTAGTAGGTGCTATTAATGCAAACCCCAGTGCCCAACCCCCAGCTCACAGCTCACCACTGCCTCAATCCCCAGCACCCTGGGGCTGTGCACCCTCCTCCCTCCTCAGCCAGAACTGGTCCTGGCTGATATGGGGGTACCAAGACCAGCTGTCTGGTCATAGGGGTGTGATGTACTCCATAGCTCCCTCCCACCTCCCACCCCTGGATCAGGGCAGGCCAGGCTTTAGCTGAGACCATATCCTTTCTCACCTCTTTCCCCTTTCTTATCTTGCTCACAGTACTCTTGTTAAGGTGTTTCCAGAAGCTCATTCCCGTAATTAGCCACAAGCATCTAAATCTCTGCCTCAGGCTCTGCTTCAGGGAATCTGACCTAAGGCAGAAGCCCTACTAGGGAGCCCTTGAGGTCTGGTGTGTTGTAAACAGGGCTACAGAACACAGAGGCATCCTTTAGCCAACAAAAATCTACCTGCTGAAACGAGCCTGGGTTTCAGACATGTGATACAAATACAGAAACCTGGGGAAGGAAATATTACGTTCACTTAAAATTCTCATAGAGGTGGAGGTGGCCACAACACCAATTAGAGGGAGTGTATTTCTTTCTTGGGGCTGCCGCAAGAAATGACCGTAGGCAGACAGGGGGGCACAGAACAACAGTTCTCTCTGTATTCTCTTGCGGTTCTAGAGGCCAGAAGTACAAAATCAAGGTCTCAGCAGAGAGAACTCCTGCAGGAGGCTCTGAGGGAGACTGTCCCCTGCCTCTCTCCCAGGTCCCGGTGGTTCCCAGTGGTCCTTGGTGTTCATTGATTTTTAAATATGTCACTCCTAGGCCTGCCCCATCTTCCATCTTCATGAGAACATCCCACTATAAGTCTCTGTCCTTCCTCTTCTTAGAAGGACTCTTGTTCTTGGGTTTAGGACTCACCTTAAATCAAGTAAGATCTCATTTCAAGATTCCTAATTACATCTGCAAAGACTCTTCATTCAAATAAGGTCACATTCACAGATTCTGGGTAGATATATATCTTTTTTGAGGGGGAGGTGGGATACAATTCAACCCATTACAGATATACTTGTAATCTGAGGTGCTTTGCCAAGATCCAAAAAGTGAGACTCAAGATGTTATCAGCAGCTAGGTTTTCTTTCCTGCACTCCACCCCCAGGTCCTCCGGGACAGAATGCTGCTCCCAGAGCCACTCGAAGCAAAGTGTTCTCCGGTGTCACCTGCCAAATGTAATAAAGGGCTGGGGCAGATGCCAAAACCCGAGCAACTCTAAAGCAGTAATCCTTTAAGAATCCTTCCACGACAGCAGGCTATATGCAATCTGAAATCTCAGAACCTTTGAATGACTAAGAATTTGGCCCTGAGTTTATTCATAAACCTCTATAGCCAAGACAGATTTACATGAAGTCATTAGAGTCAAAAAAAAAAAAAAAAAGAATTCAACATTCTGCCTGGTATACTCAGCTTATCGTTCATTTCTTCGTTGCCTTTCACTTTTCAGAGCCATCAATCACTTGTGACACTCCTCTGAAGTCATGATTTACCTTTAAAGCCACTGGAGCAGGCATCGCACACGTGACTGCAAAGCCTCAGGGCTGAGCACATCCTTAAGAACTCGCCATGTGAGCACGCAGGAGAAACTTCATCTTTGAGTGGTCCCTGAAGACCCCGTGTGGACCACTGGGGCCACCAAGAGTACCGGTTGGGTCTCTGTTTGCACCTCCTGCTCTGAGGAAATTTTCCTTCCACTCACCAAAGGAAAGCATGGTCGGTAGCAACGGGAGTGTGGAACACCTCGGGAAAGGTTAAGCCATCTGGCCACATGGTGATGGCCATATTAGAGTAATTACAGTGATTCGTTGTCTGTGTCCCAAAGCATCATCTGATTGTGAAGACACACAGGAGGCAGTGGGAAATGTACTATGGCCGGTGTGAACCAGGGTAGAGCTTAACCGGAAACAGATGTGGGTGTTGACCAAATTGCCAAGAGTTGGGTTCAGTGGAGTCCGTGTGGCTGGGACGCTGACGCCACGTGCAGATCTGGAGACACAATCTACTGTGATTCCGTCGAAACCAGGAGCTCCTGACATGCCGTGAGTCATGAAGGAAACTGTCTACAGCATTGTGGTTTTACTTCAAAATATTCTCTGCTATGTGATGAGTTTGGTCAGTAAGAAGCCAGCTGGATCTGGGCGATGATGTGTTTCAAAATCAAATGATTTTATACGCAAAACTAGTAATTACGGCTCCTGATTAGGACATTATCATTAATACGATTATTTTTAATTAAGGATTTTTATTAGACCTCATCAACCGAGGTAATAGATCTGCAGGGAAATAGATTTGCTCCCCGGATGTGAAAAGGCCTCCATGAGGACAAAAAGCCAAGCGAAAATGACGCACTTTTGATGCCAAGGCTGCCTTCCTGAAGAGAAAGGGCACTAGTTCTGGTGGAGCTTTTTCCTAAAATTTACCCATTTCCCAGTTTCTGATCTGAGTCATCAAAGGATTAGACCAGAACCCTAGTGCCCAGGTGCCACATTCTCAGGGATGACATAGATTTTTAATCCTTTCAAATGTTCTGGGTGTGGACTCAGAAATACCTATTAACCTTGGGAACATCTACTCCCTGGTCTGTTATTGTCAGAAAGGCCCCGTGTCATGCATGTCCTGTCCCTTTGGGTGTAATCTGTCCCTTGGGGAGGTAGAGGCACCCTCTCAGTTAAACATGAGGGTTATTTGTAGCAGATCTTCTGGAGCTGAAACTGTCTCGACTAAGAAACATAAGACTCATTTTCATTAACGTCAATATATTTCTTTATATCCACAGCCTCTTGGAGGAGCTAACGCAAAACAAACCAAAGGGGGAAAAAAATCTCAATTGTTCGGGGAATTTTAAGAGAATTCTTTAATATCAGATTAAGCCCATTTTGATTGTAAATCTATTTTCAGCTCAACATTACCAAAGAATATTACAAGAAAACTCTGTTTTATGAAGTTATTATGATTTAAACCGTTCTCTCTCTGCTCTTTCTCTCCGACTCTCTCTCACACACATTCATTCTCTAGAGGATCTAAAAATAAGCCTCAAGCTATACATGTCAGTGCTCCAGGTTTATGCCACAGACTAAGGAGTTTATCAGAAAATACCTTTATTATTTTCTGGGGTTCCACTGCAGTATCTGGAAACAGATTATTTTAGATCTGAACTGTAGGGGAAACAGAGCTGTCTAAGGGACACGACCACCATCACTGTCGTCCTCGCTCTCCTCATGATCAGAAATGGGTATTTTCTAAAAACTGAAAGTCCGTGATGACCCAGTTTTCATAGTCATCTTTACCCCCACGCGATTTCAACCCAGCCAGATGCCTTGTGCGTGCAAGTCTCAGCTGTGTGTGTAAAACACTCACTGCTGTTTGTCAAGCTATGAGGGCAGAGTGACGGCCCTGGCAAGGTGGTATTTCTGGGAAGAGCCTCCACATGCGTTTTGGAAGGAGGCGTGATTTAGGAAGTGTGCTTGGTGTGCCCCGGGTGTGCGGTGTAAACGGTCTGCCATCTCAGAGCCCCTTCCCAGCACAGGACTGCCCCGCCTCCAGCTCCAGAAACATGGATTTTCGGATCTGTTAGGAGGCCCACTTGGCCTCCACACGTGAAGCAGAGATGTGCGGACGCCATCTGGCAGCCATGGTTCGTCTCCGAGCCTTTGGTGTCTGCGGTCTTGCCAGCAGAGAACCTGGACCATGGGACGGGGAAATCCTGTTTTCAGTGATGACCTGGCCCCAGAAGTTTCCGAGAAGCAGACTCCTTCTTACTGAAGCCAATGACTGGGGTAGGGGAGGAGGGTACACCTGGCCAGCTTCCGTGAACATCACCTCATGGCCGACTGTCATACATGGGAGAAAAGTTGTATGAACAGTTGTGACCGTTCACTGGCTACTGGATCAACTCAGTAGGTAGGAAATTAATCTGTGAATAAAAATGAATGAAAAATGTAACAGGTTCCTTCTAAAAGCTTAACTCTGGCTCTGATGACGTTTGGGGGTGCCCCTGAAATAGTATCATTTAGGCTTCCCCATAGCTTCATTGCTCACTGTGTGAATTCCTCACTCAGATGCAGACCAGCTGATGGCAATGTCCATAGTCCACAATTGTTACAACAATAACAGTAATGCGAGCAGCCCTCACTCACCCCAGTTATATGCCGAGCTGGGTGTGAGTCGCTTGATAGCCAGTGGCTCATTTCAGTCGAGGCAGACGCTACACAGTTTCCTCCATTTCTTAGGTGGGAACTTTGTCACAATTTAATGTTTCTGAAATTGGGATCTGTCTTGTGACTGACAATGTCTTCTGGCAAAAATAAATACATTACATATGTATGTCAATTTAAAAATATACCATTGATTTAAAGTCGTCTTAGAATAGAGGTAATGTAGTACTATGATCCCCATCTTACAGATGAGGCAAACTGAGACAAAGATGAAGAAACTCACCCAGTGGCACACGGCTCGTGGGTGGCAGACTAACATTTGAGCTCAGTTCTCTTTCACGCAGGAGTTTGTCTTCGATGCTGTTCCCATTATGAATAAGTTTGAGAAAAGCACAGAGGTCTCATAGAAATGGGACCTAAGAAGCGACCAAAGCAGGATTTGCAGCAACATGGATGGGTATAGAGATTGTCATACCAAGTGAAGTAAGTCAGGCAGAGAAAGACAAATATCATATAATATTGCTTATATGTGAAATCTAAAAAAAGGTACAAATGAACTTATTTACAAAACAGAAATAGAGTCACTAATGTAGAAGACAAACTTATGATTACCAGGGAGGGAAGGGGAGTGTGGGATAAATTGGGAGATTGGGATTGACATATACACACTACTACATATAAAAAAGATAACTAACAAGGACCTACTATATAGCACAGGGAACTCTACTCGATACTCTATAATGGCCTATATGGGAAAAGAATCTCAGAAGGAGTGGATATACGTATAACTGATTCACTTTGCTGTACACCTGAATCTAACACAACAGTTTAAATCAACTATACTCCGATACAAATTAAAAAAAAAGAAATAATAAAGTTGTGAGGAATTGACAGGACAATGAAACTTAGGCTTTGGGTACTCAATTAGTGAACAGTCTGAACAGTGTAGGCTAGGGTCGTCAATTAAAGAAGTAACGAGGTTCGTTCATACAAGGCTTCTCAGCCTAAATTCCTGATCATGGGTGATAAGGGTGTCCAGATGTGGTAGGGAGGACACTTTCACATGGGAGATTTATTTCCTGCTTTCAGTGAGACAGAGAAGAGGGTCAGCGTGTCCCTCGTGCATTTCTTAAGTTACTTTAATTCAAAGTAACCGATATGCTACTGAGGCATATTTGGGGGATGCCCGCCCCAAGCCCCGATACCTGAATCACCAGGTGGTGAGAGTTCCCAAGTTACCGGGCCTCTTTGGGTTGGGCCCAAGGGATCGGTGACGTATCAGCTGTGCACAGTCATTAGCGGGCAGGACTGGGGTAAGGTGGGAGTGAGATCCCATCATTCTGTCCAAAATCCCCACTTGGAAAGGTGGTGGTTCCCCGGCCCAGCCAGCAGGACAGGGTCTCGGAGGCTTTTGGTATTTCAATCTGATTTTCCCTTAAGTTTCTCCATTTTCTCCTCCTTGTCTCCTTTCTTAAGCATCTTGATGATGACCACAGTTTTGCCAGTCACTGATTAACTGCACAAAAAGCTACGAAGGTCACCACCTCTCCGGCAGGCAGTCATTGATCCGAAGTGAGAGTTTGTGATTCTTGTTTGTAGCAGCAACGGCCTGCGTCCCTTTCAGCAAGACTGTGTGGTCCAGATGATACGCATCAAATAGGAAGTCTTTGCCAAATGATCCATGAAAGATTTAAAATGGGGCTTCATCCGTGTTATTTTATACCCAGATAAATAGTCCTAAGTGACTGAACCTTGCAACTTAGCTAACGTGGGAAAATGATTGCTTTATGGAAAATGGGTCTTCTTCCCAAGCTCTTTCAATTTCCTGACGATTTGTCTCCCAGGATCCCTGCCATGCACCCACGTGGCCTCCAGGTTTCTCCCCACACATTGAGCTCCAGGACCCACTGGAGGCCAGGATGCAGGCCCCCGCTGTCTGTGTGAGAGCTTCGAGGGCTGGAGGAGGCTGTCCACCCGCCAGGATGCCACACCTCTGAGGCCAGCTTCCTCGGGGCATGTGGTCTGCCCTTCACCTCTTGGGTCAAGTTTAGGTCCAGCATCTTGAATCTGAAGGAACTAAGGATTATTCCTGGGACAAGAGGTACAAAGAAGCAGGTAAGAAGCCCACATTTCCTAAAGTCAAATGCTTTCACGAAGCCAGAGTGCTGGTGACTGAGGAGACCTCCTCCTCCAGGTCAGGTCTGTTCTCAAGCTAGTCCTGATCAGGAGCCACAGCAAACAAGCTCAATAGCTAATGTGCCTCTGCTGAAAGGTTCTGGCCAGACTTCGCAGAGTTTCTGGCTCTTTTAGGACAAAATAACATTGCAATATGTCTGTTTTCTCCCCCAGAGAAAGCACTTTTTGTCTATGATTCATCAGCCCCTCCTTCCCCTGCCTCCCCTCCCCACCTCTCTGCTCCTACTTCTGCCAGTGCCCCCCCCCAACCAGGACCCACCCTCCATTCTACAAACAGAGCTGATGAGTTTATGGGTGGAATTTACTCAAGTATTTGCAAGTGTTCAATAAAGCTCTGCCTACATCCGGGGACCCCCACCTTCACCTCCACCCTCCATGGATCACAGAGGACACTATGCAGGAGATGAGGGTGTAACAGGGAAGAGCAAATCTGACTCCATCCTGGATCTGCCTCTTTTACTTTAACCTTCATATTCTATTGCTTTTGCTACAAGTTAAGTGTGTTGCCTACAGCCTGAAATAGGCAGAGAGCCCATTCTCAAGGCTCTGACCTTTGCATGTAAACACTTTTCCATTCATATAGAGATAAAATGTTGCAGAACAGAGAATAATATTTGTCTTGTTGGAGATTTACAAGAACATGGTGACCTGACTTGCCTGGACAGTGGCAGGAACAAAGGATTCAGACACCAAGAAGTTTGCAGCAACCAACCACACCCCCTCCCCTTTTAGTATAAAAGAGGACTAATTCTAACTCAGGTAAGATGGTTCTTTGGGACACTAGTCCCGCATCTTCTCGGTCTGCTGGCTTTCCAAATAAAGTCCCTGTTCCTTGCCCCAACAACTTGTCTCCCTATTTATTGACCTGTCATGTGGCAAGCAGTAAAATCTTGGACTCAGCAACAAGGGAGGTGGGCTACATTCACTGCACGTTTGCTGGTAAGCTCTTCTGACATTTTGCCTCACCCAATGGTAAAGATACCACCTGAGGAGAAGGAGCTTAGGGTCAGAATTTGGAGGAGAGTCATAAAAAATGGAAGAAGCCAGCGGTCTATAGAATTTAAAATGATTTCCTGCTAGTGTCTCTCACTGGAGTCCTAGGCAGCACTAGGAGACAAAGTGGCCAGGCATCAGCTGAGTGACTCGATACGGCCTCTACTCCCACTCGTCATAGTGTGGGATGCCATTCTTGGGTGTCTCACTTTATCGAGGGAATTGAACCTTTAAATTATATTACATAGTTGTGCTATGAAAAATTTCAGATTTCCAGAGCTATTGTCAATGTTCTGGTAAGTTTTTAGACTGGAGAAATGTTCTAAAATAAAAGGCAGGTAATGTGAGGCATGCGGATGAGGCCAACAAAATATAAAAGCCGTCTGTAAGTCCATAAATTAGAAAATCAGTCCTATGTCTTGTCTGCAGCTGAAAACATAGTTCTAGGAGCAAAGAGTAAGAACAGCCTCCAGCGTGAATCTGTGAGAAGGGACAGGCCACAGCTACAAGTGTTTCAGTTATATTGTCCTGACACGGGAAGGATGAGAAGTCAGGGAAGAGATGATGGAATAGGAGGGAGCATGTGGACCCATCTCTGTGCTTCATGGGAAAAAGTGAGTGTGGTTGTGATTTCCAGTCCTGGGTCTCATGCTCCAGGGATGTCCCTATAACGAGACTTGTAGAGGGAGAATTTACAAAAATGTATGAGAGGATAAATATAAATATAGACGTAGATGAATATAGATATATACAGATAGACACAGAAATACAACTATAGATGGAGATGGTTTAAATATAGATGGATACATGTATAGACATAATATAGATAGAAATAGGAGATGATAGATAGACTGAGAAATATGGAGATACAAATATGCAGGTAGAAAGAATATAGACAGATGTGGAATGGTCTGGGAATAGGTATACTGAGCAAGCGGTAGGTAGAGAAGAGGGAGAGGTAAATGGAGATGGACACTCATCCCACGCTTCCCCGCCGCCCCCTAGCTTACTCTGGGTGGGGACTTTGGAAATGAAAGGCAGCCTCCTGCTTTCAAAAAGCCTCCAGTCTAGGGAAAAGGTGAGGTTATCAATAGCACTTTGAGGCAAAGGGATGATCCTTACTATAGAAGTAACTAGATCATGCCATGAGAGCCCTAACTCAGCCTGGGGAGGAAACGCAGAGGATGGAGCCAGGGCACCGGGCCCTGCACCCCTGCTTTATGCATGCATGTTGTGGGCACACATACACGCACACGTGTGCTACATGGCTCATTCACTAATCAGGAGCTTTCACAGCTCTCCTTACAGGCTCACGTTCAAGGGTGGTTTGAGAGTCCCACCCATACGCCTTTCTTCCATAGCCCCTCGAAGCCTGGCACGCCTGCCAGGCCCGGGTGAGAAGGAGGCAAAAAGGGCTCGGTCTTGAGTGCCTGTGGTGCCCCAGGGGCTGAGGAACCTGTGCTGAGGCGGGTGGGAGAGGCTGGCAGAGAATCTTGACACGACTGTGATTATCCAGTGCCTGGTTCTGAGAGGGTTGTTTGGTGCATTCAGGAAGATTCTGGAAACCCGAGGAGGCAGAGGATTTTGGGGTGAAGGGTGGAGGGGTGGACCCGACACAGCAGCCGTGTTACAGATCAGCCTCGAAAGGGGCCCCTGGACATCAGCCACGGTGTCACTACTGAGGACGCCACTCGCTTAGAAACCTCCACTGGAGAAGCAACTTGGAAATGACCAGTGTCTGGGAGGCCCTGTGGAGGGCAGGGCGGGGCCAGCGGCCTCCAGCGTGAACCTGTGAGAAGGGACAGGCCAACCCAAGCTGCCCTCCCAGTGAAGGACGCGGTCATCACAGGCCCTTTCCCACCTCCTCGCTCTCACGTCAGGATAAACCAAGCAAAACCCCCCTCCACTGACCTTCACCCCTTTCTGGTCCCACTAAGGTGCTTCTCTTCCTTCCCCCGCCCAGAGCTGTCTGGGGAACAGCATTTTCCTTGTCTGGACTCCTCAGCCTGGACCCCTCATTTCTTCCTTGCAGGTCTGTTGGCCAAGGAATAAGGGCCCCCGCACCTGCTTTGTCCATTAGGGAAGTTTATTCCAGAAGCTGACCACCACTGAGGGTTTTTTAAACCCCGTGACAGAATCTTTTGGCAAGAATTTGAGTCCATCACTTATCCAAATCTCTGGGATCTAAAAAGCGTCCTGAACTTTTAACCTCACCAGAGCCAGGCGTGTCCTGGAGGCGCCTAACTGAGCCTCTTTTTACGGATGGGGTTGTTCTAAGATCCAACGAGGCTTGTGCTTTGGGGGCTCCTGCCTACAAAAGCTGGGTGTTGCTGGCAGGTAGTATCTTGTTATTATAAGGTGCGGAGCATAGCCATGGACTTCATGTGCTGACCCACATCTAGGCCTGAAAACAAAATTGAACCTGGAACTCATCCCCCAAAAGGAAAACCTTCCCAGTAGCTTCTATTTTCATCTCTCCCTAGCTCCCTTGCTTACTTGAAAAAACTGTCCTGTGTTTTCCAAAGAATCAGCTGATGTATCCCTTTCTAAAACTTCGGTCTAAATCTTGTTTTAGTGGCAATGGCACCTACTTTGAATGCCAGTCCTGAGCACGTTTGGTTATTAATCACTATTCAGTTTACTCATCTTTTTGCAAAGCAGAACCACGCAGATTCCTGCCATCGTTTACACACATATTTGTACACCTAGGAGACTTAGCAGGTCAAAAACCTGAGTTGAAAACAGAAATGCTCAGCATCGTACTTGCTGGCGGTTGCATCCAGTACTCCGTCAACAGGGCTGCCCACCTCTGGATGCAACAAGCTCACGAGGGCAATGACAGCAGCCTATGCAGGTCCTTAATTCTCTGGCCACTTCAAGGATGGAAAACTAAGGAGAAGGGGATGAGAGGGATGACAAGGAAAGATTCGTTTCTAAATAACGCTTCATAAGGAACAAAGCATCAAGGTAGCAACCAGATGAAACACACTGTTCTCAGCCACCCGCCATGGTCCCTGCAACGTCCTCGTCCTTCAGCCCCGTCCTCCAGGCAAGGCCACCCTCCCTGTCTCTTCCATGCACCATCACAACACAGACTTTTATTTCTCACTAATAGCTTCTGACACACTGTTGGCAAACTTTTCCAAGTGAAACCTTGGGCCGTTTCAGGCTGTGCTCATGCAGGTGTAGCATCAAGCGTGCCTTTGAACCAGGGAACGGGCTGTGACAAGGCACGTCTCCTTGCACGGCACACGGTGGCCTTTGGGGCTGCTCCAGGGAGCTCCCATCTCTGCAGACCACCCTCAGGGCAGGCCTCCTCTCTCCTTCCAGCACATCCTGGGTCGATCCCACTGCATCCCCCCAAGGTCAGGGCCGCCTCTCACAGCCACCGCAGAAGGTCCTAGGCCGACATCCAGAACTGTCATTCGTGGAGAAAAAGCCAAGGCTCAGGGTGGCTTCTCATGCTTTGCTCCAGAATCAGCCAGAGGGTTCTGGAACAGTTTGCTATGTGGAGAGTGAATTCCCTCTTGACAAGAGGGTAGATCTCTTCAGTCTGAGCATCAGGAAAGTGGTTCAGGTCTCCAGCTTCAGTCAGGAAACAGCACAGGGTCAGAGATGTGCATGGCAGGACCTTCCACAGACACCAAGGCTCCAGAGTTTTGGTCCAGATA
Organism: Tursiops truncatus; assembly: GCF_011762595.2. Classification (NCBI taxonomy): domain Eukaryota; kingdom Metazoa; phylum Chordata; class Mammalia; order Artiodactyla; family Delphinidae; genus Tursiops; species Tursiops truncatus. The sequence continues at coordinate 3,679,422 of NC_047049.1, read as the reverse complement.
GCTGGGCCTTCCAGAAACGACACACAGCTCCTGTAATGTGTTTTTGCTCTTAATATAAGTTGTATATATTTAAGGTGTGCACCATGATAATTTGATAAATATATATAAAGTGAAAAGATTACTACCTCAAGCTAATAATCTCCTCGCGTAGTTATCTTTTGTGGGTGCTAAGAGCATCTGAATCTCCTCTATTAGCAATTTTCCAGCATTTTACACAGTATTACTAACTACAGTCACCACGCTGGGCACCAGCTCTCTAGACTTGACCGTCCAACAGAAGCAGAACTCTGTGCCTCTTGATCAACATCTCCCCCACCTCCCCCACCTCCCACTCTTGGTAACTACAGCTCTACTCTTGACTTCTACACATTCAACCTTTTTGGATTCCATACACAAGCGAGATCATGCAGCTTTGTCTTTCTGTGCCTATAGCTTATTTCATTTAACATGAGGTCCTGCAGGTTCATCCATGTGTTGCAAATGGCAGAATCTCCTTCTTCGTAAAGACTGAATAATGTCCCCGTGTAACACACACAATCCCTTCATCTGTTCATTCTTCAACAGATGCTTAGGTAGTTTCCCCGTCTTGGCCGTTGTGAATAGCGCAGCAGTGAGCCGGGGGCACAGATATCTCTTCAAGGTGCTGATTTCATTTCCTTTGGGTTCCTTTCCTATTAAGTTTTGAGTTTCATGCCTCCAAAAAGATGGGTTGAAGTCCTAACCCCCTGTCACCTCAGAATACAACCTTATTTGGAAATATGTCTTAACAGCAGTGATCAAGTTAAAATGAGTTCACCAGCGTAGGCCCTCATCAGATGCGACTGGTGTCCTTATAACAAGGGGAAATATGGACCCAGAGAAGACAATGTGGAGACACAGAGGGAGCATCACATAAAGACAGAAGATGCATCTTCTGTGATGCATCCACAAGCCAGGGAACAGCTGAGGCCACCAGGAGCTGGGAGAGAGGCCAGGAACAGACCATTCCCAGCACTTCCAAGGGAGCACCTCTCCATCTACACCTTGATTCTGGACTCTGGCCTCCAGAAATGTGAGACAGTAAGTTTCCGTGTTTCTGAGCCACCAAGTCTGTGCTTCTTTGCTAACGCGGCCCCAGGAAACAGTAGGCGTCCTCTTCCCCACAACTTTACACACCCACGCCCCTTCCTGGAGCATGGAGGGGACTGGAGGGGACTGCCCCCGACCTCCACCGCACCTGGGCTCACGGTTCCAGGGGTGTCCCCGACCGCCACGCCCATGGTAGGCAGCTGTGTAAGAAGGAGTTTCCTAGAGGCATCACCGCCTTCTGCGTTCCAGCTGTAAACAGGAGGAAACAGCACTTTACAACCCACATCCTTGCACTCAGCTGGGGCCGCCGCTGGTAATCAGGCAATGAGACCCCGTCTTTTCCGATTTGGATCTTGGCTGATATCCCATGACCTATGGGAAATGAGTTGATCGTTTCAATCAAATGATAACCATGTTGGGTCACTCCCCATCACGGGGCTCCAGGAGGCCAGCTAGGCCCCTGTGTTTGTCTAAGCCCATCACGGAGTGTCAGTTCCAATGAGTGGCCTTGCCACTGCTGAGAGGACCATTACCTGGGAGTGCAAACCAAGGAAGGCGAACCTCACAGCCTGAGCTCCCAAGGTGGACACAGCTAGCCTGGCTCTGCTATTTCCCACTAAATAGGCCTTGGGGGACCTTTTAGCTGACAAGGCGCCTGACAGGCAGGTGGTCCAGGGCTGCCTTTAGTGTTCACTGGAAGGGAAAGGAGGTTTCCTTCGCCCGGCTGGGGGCTGGAGCACATCAGGTGTCTGCGGCCACATCATACTTCTCTTCCTGCCTGCATCTCAGAGCTGCCCTTTGGATAAAAACAAATGCATTTAGTGGCAAGGTCTGGGGGGGACAGAGAGATATGAAGTCCTCCAGGAAAGCCCCCTGTAACCCCTCCCAGGGTCCCCTCGATGGATTTCAGAGAAGCTGGTGCCCCTGATTGCAAAAGACCTGTGTTGAAGCAACAGGTACACACACACACACACATCACTTGATCAGACACACACAATCCAATTAGTATCCTCTAAAACTTGAAATACCTAATAATTACTGGCTTGATCAGATTTTTTAGATGAAATAAATCTAGTTTTGCTCTTACTTAACCATCTGGTTAATGTAACTAAGTGTAGACTTCACAGGGGTCTGTCCATATAGTTGTGCTTCACGCTTGCTCTGAATTAAGCACGATGACCGTAACATTTCCACTCAAAGCTCTGCTTCTCTTATTAAAAAAATTAAAAATAGGAAGAACCACTATTCAACTTTATAAACTGGCTCCCAGCCCATGCCAATCTCGAGCTCACCCCCTGAACTGAATGGTCCTAACACTGAGAGCATAAGCCCTCCCGATTTAGTCTTCCTGCCAAGTCGCTCCACGTCAGAAGGGCTAAGATAACAAGATACTGAGTCCGTTGGAGGAACATCCCGCGGCATGTTTTCCTGTTCATCTCACTGGGGACATGTCAGTCTAATCACAGGGAATGAGGGGCCAGTCCCCACCTGCTCTCACAGGGAGCATCTACCGTGGCCTTCCTCAATCTACCAGGGTTATCAGCTCTCAAGAGAGCACCAGGCTCCAAGCTCTCCCCAGGCCTCGGGACACTTGTGTGCCGGCACACAGGACCCAGAGAGGTGGGGCTGGGGTGTCGGCAGAAAGGAGAGCTCATAGGAGGGAGAGAAGTCGGTGGTGATACCCAAGATGACCCAGCACCTCGGGAGGTAGATGCCTAGACATCTCAATATGTGGAGCATCTCTAAATAGAAATAAATTTTGAAGGAGTAAAAACGAATCCAACAGGATACGAGAGACTTGGAGTCACTAATACTATTTTTAAATATACAAAAGGGCTTCTCTCTTCCCAAGCAGCTTTTTCTGTCTTCCCCTTTGGCACACGCAGGTATGAGAAACCTGATTCCTGCGCAGTACCCTTCTGTTTGTGAAGGAAGAACAAACTGCATTTTCCCAGGTGAATGGGGACATAAATTCAGCTGAAATGGTGTGTCATTAATCAGATTCCAGGTCTGGAGAAAGGATACCAGACCAGGATCCCCATATTAAATGCGTCAACTTACGAATGATTCTTTTTATTTATAGGAAAAAAAATACAAAAATGGTGGAAGGGAACCAGTTATTCTTCATCCAACTCCTGCTTGGTTTTTCTGATTGAAAAAGGGAATAATTGAATGGAGCAGGTATAGGCGGAGTGTACAACACGTGGACACTTCCTGGAATGCAAGTCGGTGTCTTTCAGTGGAGACACCTGGGGATGTCAGAAGGCACTTCCATATTTAGAGAGTCCAGAATCATAAATCTGAGTTGGGAGATTAAACTCAAGCTTCATAAAGCTTGCCTGGCTCTCAGTATAAGGCTATGAAATAGGACTCTGGCTTCAAATTGGATAACGGACAGATACTTTGTCATGAAGTCATCACGTAAAACCTCAACTGACCTTCCAGTATGAGTGTTCATCTGAGTGACACTCAAAGGTAGGCTGGGAGAGAATCAATAATCAGACAGGACCCCGGTACCCCTAACAATCATTGGACATTTGCATAATGTCAATAGAAGGTCCTTCTGAAGTCGATGGCCAATGAGCTCAAGGACCTCCTTGCTCCTTTAAAAAGACAATTTTCTTTGTGAAATAATGGGAACCGCCAGACTTGGGTACAGAAATAGACAATTTTACGTATTTCGTTTTGCACAGAAATATGTTTTAAATGAAATACTACCTGACAGATAAATGACTTAGCTTTGCGCATACAGCAGATTGATTTAGCGTTCTCAGCAGCCCAGATGGCTGGCAACAACTCTGTAGGTGCTTAAACATCTTAGTACATGAAGGCACTTTTGACACTGATGCAGAACATTTGCAGAGTGGCCCCACTGTGTAATCTTTCTCTTTTAATCTGAAAAAAGATCGACTTTAGAGTACAATGATACCAATGGGCTGAGGTAACCCAGACCATCTTTAAAACAAAAGGACAGTTATACGGACCGTAAGCATGGTTTCATAGTGACCGCAAATGGAAATGATGTCTCGAGGATTCAGAGTAATTCAAGGCCCTTTTTCCAGCATAGGAACAGACATGCCGGCAATTTGTTTGTTATAGTCGTGGTCTTTGTCATCTCTCATTTTAAATAGTAACGTGGCGAGGACAGCTGGAAAGTTAGCGAGCTGTTCTCCCAATTCCCAACAAGAACAAAAAAGAGCCAGCCCTAAAGGAACCTCTCTAGGTCTGTATACGGGGAAATTAACTGTCTATGCTGCAAACATATGTTGAACAGAAGCAGCGTCTTAATAATAATAATGCGGGCTCCGTATCCAGACCATGGGACCATCCTACAGGTGAACCCATCTTATAATGAGAAGCTTGTGGTACTAAATTACTTGGATGGAGGCCAAAACAGAGCTGCCTAATGCCAAGTTTTGCCTGGAGGAAACAGGACAGGAGACAAAACAAAGAATAGCATTCTACTGTTGAACCAAACCTTCAGAGAAGGACAGCAAAATGATCAAGTCTGTATATTTGCAACTGTGAGACATCATAGCTGGGGGCTCCCGTCTGCGGGGCAAAGCCAGCTCGGCACGAACCCAGCACATGTCTGTAAAATCGCAGAGTATCTGGGTGGAAGACAAAGAAATCCAGGTCTAGGGGCTGGGACTCAGAATCACCCTCAAAGCTCAAGATTTGACAGACAAAATTTTTAAAAAAATCTTTGTATACAAGCCCCACTCGATTACCATGCATACCTGCATACAGGTGTGTGTTTTGCTTTTATCTCGAGGCAGCAAGATGATACAAGCTAACTTATAAATAAACTCTCAGATGATTTGCTCATGATAAATTATTTTGATGACCTTGGATCCACTTGGAGGCACGTCCTTATATTTTAAGGTAGATTGATAACACTAAACCTCTGACAATTCAGCACCAAGAACAACTCACCGCATTCATAGACTTTCTGAAGGATCCTGGAGAAAAAATGCGAACAAGGGAGAATGTTCTGTAATCAATTCCCACGGGAAAAAATAGTTGTGACAACAGAATACTTACCTTTCCTTATCATGGTGTTTTTAATAGTGAGTCAGGGCGGGAAGGTCTTTAATGACCAATGGTGCAATTTATGTAAATTGATTTGAAATTTCTAAGTGGACGGGTATTCAGCTTTCCCTCCATAAGCCCAGCTGAATGAGGAGGGAATCTGTACCTAATGTCTGTCTTTTGAGAAAGCTAAGAGGACCTAGGTAAGTATATATTTAAAGGTGCATAAACCTTCAACAGGGCTGGAATCAGGGTGCCCATTTTCACATCCCTCAAAGTCAAGAATGCCTGCTAGTTGCACTGCCAGTGGTGATAGATTGCATTAACACAGTTGTATCTCAATACCGTAGACCCCAGAGCCTTCCCTTAAAGTTCAACAGGGAAACTCTAGGAAAGCCCCCTTAGCCACCCCCAGTTTGCAGCAATCCCCCTTCACCATCCCCAGTTTGCAGCAATCCCCCTTCACCATCCCCAGTTTGCAGCAATCCCCCTTCGCCATCCCCAGTTTGCAGCAATCCCCCTTCGCCACCCCCAGTTATAAAAGAACTGGAATACAATGCAGATTATTCCTTGACTGATCTTAGAACAGGGAAGTCTTCCTCCCCATGACACAAAGAAAGAAATTGTAATAAAAGAGACAGATCTAACTGCCTTAATTAAATATGAAAAGGAAACATCATACAGAAAATTAAAAAGTCCACTACATTCTGGGAAAATTATTTCTAACACGTTACGAAAAGTAAATATGTTTACTAAATAAAGATTTCTTGCAAAGCAATAAGATGAACAACCCAATGGGAAAATGGACAGTCAAGTCACAAAGTAAGAAATAAGGCAGTCAGTAAACATTACGAATGTTCAATTTCACTGTTACTGAAGGAAATGGGAAAAGTAAAGTAAAGTAAAAGGAAAGTAAGAATGCATCATGTTTTGCTTAATCCATGGTCACTATTTTGAATTTTTAATTAAGTTTTTTTTTAAGGCTTGGTGAAAGGAGGAATTTCACAGACTGTTGGCAAAAGTCTTACTGTTATCACCATTTTGGAGGACAATTTGATAATAAAATGTAAAAGAGTTGTACACACCCTTTCACAAAGGGATGCTACTTCTTGGCTCTCAGTTAGAATGTGCTAGAGGACTTATGTGTGAGAAGTTCAGTGAGGTTTTATCTGTAACAATAATGGGTGAGAAACAACCTAAACACCGGGTAAGAATGGGCTTGTGAACTTGGTAGTGGTCCATCCAGAGGACAGAATACTACTTAATTTTGAAAATCATCTTCCCCCAAAATATTTGGTAACAAAGGAAAACAACTTGTTAGAAGAGGGATACAAAATCCTATGCCCAATTTTGTGTGTGTGTGTGTGGTACACAGACCTCTCACTGTTGTGGCCTCTCCCCTTGCGGAGCACAGGCTCCAGATGCGCAGGCTCAGCGGTCATGGCTCACGGGCCCAGCCGCTCCGTGGCATGTAGGATCTTCCCGGACCGGGGCACGAACCTGCGTCCCCTGCATCGGCAGGCGGACTCTCCTATGCCCAATTTGATCAATAAATGCGAAAGGAAGCACTCCCAAGTATGGCTGCTCCATCTTTGCTTTTATTCACACTCTTTGAAGTTTTCCCAATTTTGAACAAAGAATACATGTTACTTTTGTGGCCAGAAGGCTAAGTTAATGCTTTAGATAGATAAATACCTTTAACGACACTTCCCATTTTTGTCATAGTCTCCTCTGCTTCGAGAACGGCAAGTACCACTATTCAAAACACATAAGCAGGCTTCGGGAATAACAGTCCAAGTTCAGTCCTGTGCCACTCATTCCTGTGAACTTGGACACACGACAGCATCTCTCAAAGCTTGCACTCGATGACGGGCTTTTAAATGTAACTGTCAATTAGAATATGAATTTAGTTCATATTGACTCACAATCTTGAAAGAAAATGTTATTTCATTCGTTTTTGCCTCCTACAGTGGTAAACTGCCTGAGGACCACCGGGCAGACCACCTGGATGATCAGGGGACTCCAGGCCACACTGAGAGAAATCCAGTCCTCACGACAAACTGGCTTCAGGGGTTTTCTGTCTTCCCAACTAGAGCTCCATTCAGGGTGTATCACTTTGAACTCATACCAAAGTCTCACAGACCAAACAGAGACACAAGATGGGTACAGGTGCTTCTCCTCCCTCAGTAGCTGCCGTGTCTTGCAAGAAAGAGGATGCATCTGTAGCTATACATCAAGAAAGGTCTTTGGGCTTCCCTGGTGGTGCAGTGGTTGAGAGTCCGCCTGCCAATGCAGGGGACGCGGGTTCGTGCCCCGGTCTGGGAAGATCCCACATGCCGCGGAGCGGCTGGGTCCGTGAGCCATGGCCGCTGAGCCTGCGCGTCCGGAGCCTGTGCTCCGCAACGGGAGAGGCCACAGCAGTGAGAGGCCCACGTACCGCAAAAAAAAAAAAAAAAAAAAAAAAAGAAGAAGAAGGGTCTTTGCAAGGCTGGAAGGAAGGTCCTGAATATATTAGAACATCATTACCCAACCCAAGAAGGAAGCAACATTTCCTTATTCATAACGGGTAGCACCAAACATTGTCGTCTTTATGTATAAACTTAAACACATACAGTTAGAATAGAAATGAAAAAACAAAACGCCACGTAGAAGGATTCAGAAGTAAATCCACCAAGCAAATAGACCAGTGGAGTACCTGAGACGGTGAGCTGCACTTCAATCCATATAGCACCCAGATCCTAGGAATAAAAATTAGACAAAAAATTGACCTATTTCCCAGGAACTCTATCTAGGGGCCGGGTTGCCAAGTTCTGCTGTAATTTTACATGGAGCAAGAATATCACCAGGACAGGCAAATGAGGCATTTGATCTATGAGCTCAAGCTTCCACGTGTAGGATATCCTGAAGGTTCTCGTTTGATTTGTCTTGGAGGAGGAGAGAAAAAAATCGAAACTAATTCCAAGCCAACAGGAAATTCGCACTTTTTCAGAGTTGAAAGCCAAATGAGCTGCTGAAATACAAAGGAAGCGTCCAAGTGCCTTCGCGGCAGTTTGATCACATGCAGACTTTTCGAGGGGGCTGAGGCGGCTGGGATACAATCTTAGAGTCAGACCGTGTTAGGGGAGCCAAGAAGAAGAAAATAAAAAGATGGATTCCAGTTTGGGCACTTTGCGGTTCCATTGTGGTAAATATACTCAGGAGGGTCAAGGGAACTTAGAACATGAGCTTGGAGAGATGTTCAGAGACCCACAAGCAGACAGGGGGCCACCAGGGAACGCTCTGCAGCCAATCTTCAGCGGCACTTTTTCCAGCAAGCTTTTAATTTCAACAGGAACGTGAGGCACTGATGGAGTGCTTTTGGGTCTCAACTGGCCTCAGATTTTAAAATATTAAGCCAAATACTCAATTTAATAATGCAGAAGAGGGGCTTCCCTGGTGGCGCAGTGGTTGAGAGTCCGCCTGCCGATGCAGGGGACACGGGTTCGTGCCCCGGTCCGGGAAGATCCCACATGCCGTGGAGCGGCTGGGCCCGTGAGCTGTGGCCGCTGAGCCTGTGCGTCCGGAGCCTGTGCTCCGCAGCGGGAGAGGCCACAGCAGTGAGAGGCCTGCGTACCGCAAAAAATAAAAATAATAATGCAGAAGAATTTAATTTTGAGTCCCGACTGCAGATCAGTGTCAAGAGAATTCTCCAACCAGAAGAGTAGGTGGAAGGGCAGAGGAGTGGACGAGAGCTGTTGAGAAGTTTGTCCCAAGTCTTTTGAAGCTGGTCCACACATTATTCTACAGGGGCGGTCCCCAGGGGGATCTGGCTACATTTCCTGCGGTCTACCTCCCAGGAATTTTACTGCTAATCAAGTAGGTTTCTAGCCCTTCTTGGACCTATAGAGGTGACTATCGTATGGACTCTAGCATAGCTGGAAATAAGGATACTTGAGGAAAATCATTTCCTGCTCCACCACTGAAAACTGGATGGATGGTACCACCAAACACAGAAAAGAGCATCATGGCGGGCAAGGGGAAACCCACTCCCACAATGCCCCTGGGAAAGAACACCCATAAATGAAACAGAAAAACCCCAATTCAGTGTCAAACCAGAGAGATGTGGGGGGGCCAGACACTCAAAGAATTTTAAGTGATTGTTTAATAATGATCACTGGAATTTAGAACTCTACATCTAATTTAGAGCTTTGAGGCAAAAACTTCCTGAGGAATCAGCTCGTCCTCCCTGCCTCCAGGCTTGGAGCCCTGACAGCTGTGTGGCTGGAAGGGGGCTTCCTTGTTCCTTCCCCCCCGCCTTAGGCCAGACTACTCAGCACGTGGTGTAGCAGGAAGGGCTCTGGGCTGAGAAACCTGAGGCTGGGGTCCAGGCCAGTTCTACCCAGAGCGCGCTGAGTTCTCTTGGCCAAGTCCCACCATCCCTCTGACCTGTTTTGTCCCCTGGAGAAGGAAACAGCCGGCCTGCATCGTCCCTTTCATTGCTTATGGCTCTCACATGCCCTGTTTTCGCACACCATGATGGCAGGTGGAGCGCGTGAGTGTACCGTTCCAGAGCTCAGAAGTCAAGTGGACCCTACCTGTCACAATCTACCCAACACACCGTGTATTGTATTTATTCATCTTTTTTCTATGTTCCCCACTACAATTCAAGGGCCTGGAGTTGGTCTATTTGCTCCTCCCTTGAATGCTAGCATCCATACCCATGTCTGGCACACAGAGTGTCCTCAATAATTATTTGTTGATTGGATCATTGAAAGGCCAGAAAAAAAAATATATATATATACATATCAATAGTGATCCTCCCTTCGCCCTTATGTCTTCCATCTCTAATTCTCCCCAGATGAGCTTATCACAATCCGTTGCTACTCTTGTCACTACCAGAGGGGTGACGGCCCAACTTTGTCCCCAGACTCCAGCGCATCTGTTCCTACATCTCAGCCACCAAGGCTGCTCCCTGGATTTTACCCCAAAGCCATCTCCTCCTCTTGGCTTCCATGTTGTGTTTGTAGGGCACCCAAGGGCCCAGATTTGGAACATCTTCAAGTTTCTTCAACCCCGTCACGGAGTCTGGTCAGTCCCTTGGGAACACATCCTTCCTATTACATCCCCACGGCCCCTGCTCCCATTCCTGGTGCATCTTCTCAGAGATAGAACAGATGTGTAGCTCTCTCCCCTGCAGGCTCTCCCACCCTACCCTTCTCCCCAGCAGCTGCATGTCACGCACTGACCTACGTAACTGACTCATGGGCAACTCCGAGGTCCTTCACGGAGGATCATGGGAGCAAGGTGGACGTGGAAGAGGATTCGTCCTCACTCTCATCCTTCTGCAGCCTGATCTTCACCCAGGAGGCTGATGGCTACAGCTCCATCAACAGGGCTCCCTAGCCCTCTGGCTGCCAGCCAATATGGGACCTACAGCAGAATGTCAGAGGAAGGCGGGGAAAGCCAAGTACATCTTTCCCAGGCTACTGCCCTGAAAAGTCACACCAGACAGCCTTTGTCCTGTGACCAAAGCTAACTGCTGCTTTCAAAGTGACCTTCTCCCTGTCGATTCTCTCTTGAGGCCCAGTTCCGGGATCTGCTCTTCCTCAGGACCCTATATGTTAACAGGTGATGCCCATCGGCAGCCCACAGCCTGGGGCTCCCAGACAACTCAGCTCCCATTCCGCCCTCACATCTCTCCTCTCCCTCTGTAGCCTTGTCTTCCTCAACTCCTCCTCCTGTGTAGGCGCCATCTCCTTCCTGTTGGGGAGCAGATTGATATGGCCATACATATGCTTATCAGACAAACATCTGGTAGCAAACAGGAGTAAGAGAGTTTGTACAACCTCCCCAGGAGAGTTTGTACAACCTCCCCAGGAGCAGAGGAGGTCCCAGCACTCTGCTCTTTGGGTGACTAGCCAGCAGTTTGTGTGAAGGCTTCATTCAAGGCCAACACAGCCATATCCCATGGGGCAGGACTGAGTCAACCTCACAGCTGTTGTTCAGCAATCAGGATTCCTCCTAACCTAATGGATAGAGCCAGGGATGGCACCTGGGGTGTGGTCATCAAGTGTTCCTGGGGCAAAGCCCTGGGACCTGACTGGAGTCTTGTAGCCCTTCTGTGCAGGTGAGAAGCATCTCAGAAGTATCTGAGCCCTTTCTAAGAATTTGTCCATTTTTTCCAGGTGGTCCATTTTATTGACATATAGTTGCTGGTAGTCATCTCTCATGATCCTTTGTATTTCTGCAATGTCAGTTGTTACTTCTCCTTTTTCATTTCTAATTCTGTTGATTTGAGTCTTCTCCCTTTTTTCTTGATGAGTCTGGCTAATGGTTTATCAATTTTATTTATCTTCTCAAAGAACCAGCTTTTAGTTTTATTGATCTTCATTATTGTTTCCTTCATTTCTTTTACATTTATTTCTGATCAACCCAATCCAAAAATGGGCAGAGGACCTAAATAGACATTTCTCCAAAGAAGATATACAGATGGCCAACAAACACATGCAAAGACACTCAACGTCACTAATCATTAGAGAAATACAAATCAAAACAATTGATTGATACAATGATACAATTGATGCGATTGACACAATGAGGTATCACCTCACAAACAGGCCAGAATGGCCATCATCAAAAAATCTACAAACAATAAATGCTGGAGAGGGTGTGGAGGAAAGGGAACCCTCTTGCACTGTTGGTGGGAATGTAAGTTAATATGGCCACTATGGAGAACAGTATAGAGGTTCCTTAAAAAATTAAAAATAGAACTACCATATGACCCAGCAATCCCACTATGGGGCATATTCCATGAGAAAACCATAATTCAACAAGAGTCATGTACCACAATGTTCATTGCAGCACTATTTACAATAGCCAGGATACGGAATCAACTTAAGTGTCCATCGACAGATGAATGGATAAAGAAGATGTGGCACATATATAAAATGGAATATTACTCAGTCATAAAAAGAAACAAAATTGAGTTATTTGTAGTGAGGTGGATGGACCTAGAGACTGTCATACAGAGTGAAGTAAGTCAGAAAGAGAAAAACAAATACCATATTCTAACACATATATATGGGATCTTAAAAAAAAAGGTTCTGATGAACCTAGGGGCAGGATAGGTATAAAGATGCAGATGTAGAGAATGGACTTGAGGACCCAGGGAGAGGGAAGGGGAAGCTGGGACAAAGTGAGATAGTAGCATTGACATATACACACTACCAAATGTAAAACAGATAGCTAATGGGAAGCAGCCGCATAGCACAGGGAGATCAGCTCGGTGCTTTGTAGTCACCTAGAAGGGTGGGATAGGGAGGGTGGGAGGGAGACCCAAGAGGGAGGGGATATGGGGATATACATATACATATAGCTGATTCACTTTATTGTACAGCAGAAACTAACACAACATTGTAAAGCAATTATACTTCAATAAAAATGTTAAAAAAAAAAGAAATGTATATTGAGGTTGATTGATTGATGTTTAAATGTAGAGGATGGAATGAGTGGATGGCAGCTGAGGAAATCGGGCTTCATCCTCTGGGCAGCTAGATGGTAGCAAGATCGGGTTTGAACAGGGAACACTACTCAATACTCTGTAATGGCCTATATGGGAAAAGAAACTAAAAAAAAAAAAAAGTGTATATATGTATATGTATAACTGATTCACTTTGCTGTACACCTGCAACTAGCACAACATTGTAAATCAACTATACTTCAATTAAAATTTATTTATTTATTAAAAAAAAATGTACTGAGCCATCCATCACCTTGAAGGCTGCACCAATGAGAGCTCATCTCTAGCACTCATCCTGTTTGGTGGACATTGTATTTGTACGACAGCCTGTTGGTAGGTCATTGTCACCAGTGAAATCCCGCTTATCCTTTGTATGAAATAAAAACCTCTGCAAGCAAAGGCTCACAAACAACGACAGCGGAGAGGAACATATCTGCACCTTCTGTCAAAAACTGAGGTGTATTCCTGATCTAGAGAAAGCTCCTTAAAATAGAGAAGAAGAATGAGCAAATACTGGATAGAAAAACAGGCAAAAGACCTGAGCAGGCATTTCATAGATAAAGAAAGGAAAATGGCCCCTAAACATCACAAAATATTCAACTTCACTCACAATAAGAGATGCAAATTAAGACAGTACTGAAAGTGGCACTTTCTCACCTCTGATACTATTGTAGGAGGTTCACATGGAAATTTTTAAAAAATGCTATAATATTGTAGGAGAAAGTTAAAAAGTAGGAGCAAAAACTTTCCATGTAAGAGAAAATACACATAGGCATAAATTTGTAAAAGTTAGGAATATCCTGCAATGTAAAAGTTAAGCTGGAATAGCCACATGAACTCATAACTTATCCACTAATAAGCCATGAAAGAAGGATGGCCCATTGTCAATGAGCACATCCAGCATTTCGACTTTGATTTCGAAGTGCCATTCCCCGTTCTATAGAAACTAGGATCTGATGGCTGATTCCAGCTCTGGGGTAAGGAAAACACAGGGTAGGTTGGATGTTTTTTACTACCAGAGAGTAAGAAGAAATCCAGAGACCAATGGAGGCTTGTCACCAGCATACCAGGGCCAGCTTGAAAGTGTTCCCACTGGTCACATTCAGGACAGAGGTTTGAGCATCAATAATAATAATAATAGTAGTAGTAACTTATTTTATAAAAGTGAATAAATGAAATTCATAAATCCAGAGGAGTGTGTGTGTGTGTGTGTGTGATTAAAAAAGAGAAAGAAAGAGGGACAGAAGGCAAAAGTAACTTTCAGAGGTACCTTTACTTCTTCTTTAGAAGGAACTGTAATTGCTTGAGAAGGAGCCAGAGCTAATCAGGTAATAAGAGAAAACTCTCATTATAGGAGAATGTCAGTCAGGAAAGATAGAATTTTGAAGACCACCATTTTGTGAGTTGTTGGGTTCAATCAGTGTTTTCCTTTTTCTTTTTTTTTCTCTCTCTTTTATTACACATTCCTCATCCGCCTACCAGGCTCTTAGAACTCTTGCTGTCCGCGCCCTGAGAGCACGGTTCTCTTGCACTAGGGGAGGTCCAGGGGAAGGCAGGTCACAGGGCTTGCTGGGGAGAGAAGGCTTCAGTTCAGCCTCTCTGGTGAGAATTCTGGCAATATACACAAAAATTCACCATACGTATAACTTCATCTCTATTTCTAGGAATCGTTCCTTAAAAGATACTGGCCCAAAGACACAAAAACGCCTGTAGAATTCATGTGGTTTTGTTCATCAGAACAGACCATTAGAAACTAATCTATAATACATAAGCATTATAATAAAATCCAACCAAAAATAAAATGACAATGTCACATTTTATAATCATAAAATATAAGATAAACTCATTCTTTTTTTTCTTTTAAATCACAATTTTCCATTCACCAAAGAAATAGAGCCAAGCAAGAACTAACAATAGGTGATAGAACAATTAGATGAGAGAACAATCACATATCGTTAAAGCCCCCCGCCCCCGCCACCAAGTTCAAAAGGAAAAATGTATCTTCATTAGGGAAAGACAGTTATTATCTTAAGCAGCATCGATAATGGTGGGAAAGCCTGCCACGTGCCCATAAAGGGCAGCCATACAACATCCAATTATCATTGCCAAGCATACTTAACTTGAATCAAGACTTTAGACCTACCCGCAGTTTACTGGAAATGCAGGGGACAGAACATGTTAAAGTACCACAAAGAAGCCATCAAGCAGCCCCCAGAATGGGACTTTCTATAAACGATAAGCTTGGTCTTTTCAAACAATTGCTGTCATGAAAAAAAAACAGGGGGACATTCTAGATTAAAAGACACTAAGGAGTTATAATAATTAAAAGCCATTCATGGGCTTCCCTGGTGGCGCAGTGGTTGAGGGTTCGCCTGCCGATGCAGGGCACGTGGGTTCGTGCCCTGGTCCGGGAAGATCCCACATGCCGCGGAGCGGCTGGGCCCGTGAGCCATGGCCGCTGAGCCTGCGCGTCCGGAGCCTGTGCTCCGCAGCGGGAGAGGCCGCAACAGTGAGAGGCCCGCGTACCACCAAAAAAAAAAAAAAGCCATTCATAATCCTTGATGTGCTTCTGCCTGAAAGAGAAAACCATAAAAGGCATTTTGGGGATAACCAGGGATATTTAGGCATGGGCTAAATAGTAGACGAAGGTAGGGAACTGTTCATTCTCCTGGCTGGGAGGCCCCGATTGTGTAGTGGTGCCAAACCAAAGCCTAGGGCTGTGATCTGGACCCACGGTCCTCTCCAGATCGGACCGGCCTGACTCCCTGGACCTTGCTTCTGTGCTCCCTCGATGGGAAGTGGAATGAGGTGTCAGCAGGGTGTTCTCTGAGCGTCTCCTGAGACGGTCCAGAACCCAGAGGATTCTTGCAAGGAGAAGGAACATGCCTTGATCTCAACGGGCCCACGTAGGAGGGAGCCCACAGCCTTGGCCAGCTCCCTGTCCTGATTCTGATCCGAGGCAGAAATACAAAAAGAATTCCTTCCCAACTTCTGATTTTGACCTTGGACCCAAGTTTAGGTAACTGGAGAATTTTCTGAATTCACTGCTTACCCTTGCCTAGTTCATCCTGCTTCATCCTTCAGGACACGGTTGCTCTGAGAAGTCTTCCTTGAATGCCACTGCCCTTGATCATCTCTAAGTGACCTCCTTTGTGTCCCTGTAACACCCTGTTCATACCTCAGTTTGTGTTATTTTGCAATGTTGTGTTTGCATGTTACCCTGCTCCTTCCGGCATGGGCTCCTTGAGCCAGGAAGCCATGTGTGGCCATCTGCCCGGAGATTAGCACTGGACCTGGCCCATGACAGCGAGTCAAGGACCATTAGTAGAACTGGCAACAGTTGGCAAGAGGCGCACAGGAAATATTCCCCGGTGGTGGTGGGGACCGCGATGGTAACTGGATACACCTTGGCTGAGCTGAGCTGGAAGCATCCAAGCTGAAGTCATCTTGGGAAAAACAGGCAGAACGAGCCCCGGGTACCTGGCCAGGAGTGGAAGGAGGGAGTGAATATCAGTTTGTCACCTCTCTGCAGGGCAGCCTCGTGGGAGCTGGCGCCACCTTTACGACCAGCACCCAACAACTGGCCGGTGTTCATTCAGGCATCTGTGTGCCGAGAACATCATTGCGGTTCTGGGCCACTTCAGGGCCATTTGCAAACAGATGACGTGAAAGATGCCACATTCCAAGAGAGCTGGGAGCAAGTCCACAGCTTAATGCAAAAACAGCATGTTCCCTTTTGTTTCGCTTTATCTTCTCTGTAAAACTTGCCCCTCCTCAAATCAGACACTTAGGAAGCTCCAGGGCCTAGCAAACTTAGGACACATAAAATTTGCAGAAAACTGTTAAAACCGCAACATCAGTGAGATTTCCAGCAGACTCTTCCCATTTTCAGTGCTCTGAGGTATGGGAATCTATCTGGAGCGAGTCCCAGGAATGAGTTCCAAATGACCTGGAAGGAATCCTAAGTGAAGAGGGACACAGACTTGCAACGTCCCAGCTCTGCTCAGAGAGGCAACAACGGTGGGAAACAAAAGCATATAAGGGTGGACCTGGGCTCTCAGCTTGCCTGTGAACCTAGAGGGTGACCTGTCTGCCGGCTCTGGGCCTCCTGTCCCCTCAGACCTGAGAGGAGCAGACCGGGGCTCTGTTATCCCAGACCTCAGGCCGCGGCTCTGGGACACATGCAAAACTGCCTGGCACAGAGCATGTGCCCAATCCGTGTTTGGAAAGTGAATAAATGTCCAGCCTCGCCTCCCACCCCTCCCTTCTTTGCCTCCCTTTCCTCTACCTGAGTCTTCCTGATAACATAAGAAACCACTTTTCCCTCTTAGCAAACATGAACTCATCCTCAGGGGAATTCAGGCTACCAAATTGCCCTCCTTCTTCCCGTACAGGGAGAATTAGAACTCACCAGTCTCTGTCCTGGGGCTCCTCTCCTGAAGGAAGAGCTTTCCTGCAGCTAACTAACCATTGGGAGGCGCCAGGAAGCACAGAACCATGTCCTGATGACTCAGGTCGGGGGCCTCTGGACCTTGGCTCCGTTGTCTCTGGATCCCCTTAGTTCTGCTTAAGATGCAAGTTCCCTGTGCCCAAGCCCAGAGCCTCTGCATCAGCAGTCCTGAGACAGTTCTCCAGAATCTTCACCCAGATGTGCAGATGGGATGTTGGAAAGGTACCCCTTCAGGCTTGAGGATGGAGACACACGGACTCTCGCTCTGCACAGGCCACCTCCGCCTCTCGAGACCCTTAGCATAGTCTTTCCTTCAAGAGCTCCGTGACTCCAGGATCAAACACCTCTCACCTTGGAAAGAGCACGTTTCAGGTGGAAGGGCGGAGTCGGCACCCAAGATGGAGCTGGGGGTTCTCCAATGAACTCACAGTGGTTTCCAAACTGCCCCCTGTCTTGGGCTTTTCGTTCCTTAGGTTTCAGAGTTGGCCTGATCTTCAAGCTCTGCTGCAACTCCAAGTTACTGTATCTCGTGCTTGTCTCCTAGTGGCCTAGAAACCCCTCGAGGGTGGGAGCTGGGTACCCGGTGTCTGCGTGAGCCCCACAGTGTGTGGCACACAGCACAGTGCGCTCAGCAGGCATAGACAGGTGTGCTGGGATGCAGCTGGCCAATGTTGACTTGATCACTGAATAGTGATGGGCTAAATAAATAGAATTCATGAGGACAGCTTACAGTCTCAGAGGGATTGCCCTGGAAATCCGGGGACAGGAGAAAAAGCCATTGTGCCCTGTGCCTTGGTGGTGAGTCACAAACTTTGAAAAGAGACGCGGGTGTTATGGACTATGCCCTCTCGTCCAAAGCAAAGATGAATTCAGTGTCCTGGGGTGACCAAACAATGTTTTACACTTAATGCCTTTTAATCAGTGACTCCGATAAATACTCTGGATGAAGAGATTCATAACATCCCATAATTCCGGTCAGTGCAGCTCAGAATAACATCCCGTCCTGAAGAGAACCAAAGCACAGCAGAGTGAGGAAGCCAAGCTGTGGCTTATGTGAATGATATCTTATCAGCTTATAAAAGGGGACTGTCAATCACATTTAAGACTTCAAAATATTTTAGAGTATTTACACTGTCACGGTGGAACCAATGAATCTAACTGGCACATAAATGGGAACACGTGACTTACAGCGCAGTTGTCCATGGATTAAAACTCCTAAAACTTCTGTGAAATGAGTATTAGCAATTTGTTTTACAAATTAAGTGACTCAGAATAAGTCATATTAGGCAAATTTTCTAAACTCCCAACACACTCGCTGACCTGAAATCTTACAGATTCTGTCAAATCTCACTGCCTCATTACCATTTCATAACCATAGCCTCCTAGAATGTCAGACTTGGAAAGGGCCCATAAATAATGCTTTAAAATATTTAATAAAAAGTAATGTATACACATGACAAAAAACTTAAACTGTAGAATAAAGTACAACCAGGAAGGGAACTCTCCCTCCCTCCCCGACCGTGAAACTCCCCAGTCAGATGACACCATCGTAACTAGTTTCTTGTGTGTCCTTCAAACACACACAATCATATCTGTGGGTGTGTACATGCGTAGATCTTGCTTATTTACACAAATGGAATATATTATGCTATTGTACTGTGTCTTGCTTTTTCAATTAAAAATATAACTTGGTTCCTGATCAGTGCATATACCTATGCATCATGCTCTTTTTTCCCCTATTTTATAGATATACCACAAATTACTTAATGAGTCACCTATTATTGGACAATTATTTTTTTCTAGCATTTTGCTACAATTAAAATGGACATTCTTGTGTATCTTTTTCTAATGGGCACCTAAGGAGAATTCCTGGGACAAAAGGTCAAATTGCCTCCAAAGAGGAAGCAAAAATGTGCCCCTCAATTAAAAGGGTACAAAATGCATATTTTCACTCAACTTCATCAACACAGTGTATTAAGATTTTTTACTCTTAATATTTAAGATTTAATAAATCTTTAATGTATTTAAATCTTTAATGTATTTTAAGATTTAATAAATCTTTAATGTATTTAAGATTTAATACAGAGGTACATGGGCCTCTCACTGTTGTGGCCTCTCCCGTTGTGGAGCACAGGCTCTGGATGCACAGGCTCAGCAGCCATGGCTCACAGGCCCAGCTGCTCCGCAGCATGTGGGATCCTCCTGGACTGGGGCACGAACCTGTGTCCTCTGCATCGGCAGGCGGACTCTCAACCACTGCACCACCAGGGAAGCCCTGTATTAAGATTTTTACATGTTTTATCAATCTAAGAGATAAAAATGTTGTCTCATTTGAATTTTTATTTTCGTAAAGAGTGAAGCTTTTTACCCAAAGTTTAAAATCCATTTGTATTTCTTTGTCCATGAAATATTTATTCAAGTCTTTTACAAAATTGTATATTAGATCATGACTTTTCCTAATTGTCCTATAAGAGCTCTTTACACATCAAGAAAGGAAGATTTGCATTTATTATTTATATGGTAAAATTCTTTTTGCCCCCAACTTGTTCTTTATTTTTTTACTTTGGGTAATTTTTTATGCCAAGTCAGTAAATTTATATCTTTTTTTTTTTTTTTTTTGTGGTACATGGGCCTCTCACTGTTGTGGCCTCTCCCATTGCAGAGCACAGGCTCCAGACGTGCAGGCTCTGGACGCGCAGGCTCAGCGGCCATGGCTCACGGGCCCAGCCACTCCGCAGCATGTGGGATCCTCCCGGACCAGGGCATGAACCTGTGTCCCCCGCATCGGCAGGCAGACTCTCAACCACTGCGCCACCAGGGAACCCTAGTTTATTTTTTTAATTGTGGTGTGTGGATTTTATTTCCTGCTAACCAAGTTATTTTCCACACCAAAGCTATATAAATAAAATTCTTACATGTTTTGTTCTAGTATTTCTTAAATTGGATTTTACACCTTAAATTTATGATCCATAAGGAATTTACATTGGTATATAAGGTATGAACTGAGAGCCCAGATTGATTTATTTGTCAAATGGTTATTTATTCAACAATGTTTCTTATATAATTCATGT
This sequence comes from Tursiops truncatus, assembly GCF_011762595.2. Taxonomy (NCBI): domain Eukaryota; kingdom Metazoa; phylum Chordata; class Mammalia; order Artiodactyla; family Delphinidae; genus Tursiops; species Tursiops truncatus. The sequence goes on along the minus strand of NC_047049.1, from coordinate 3,659,303 downwards.
CTTTCTCACTGATCTTAAATGCTACATTTATCATATACAAAATTTATATATATATTAGAGTATTTTTATACTCATTTTTATTCTATTGTTCTTATCTATTTTTATACTAACTGCCAAATCCTTTATCTTACTAAAGCTTCATAATACATATAACATCTGGAGAGATATATTTTTTTTACCTCATTTATTTTCCAGCTTCAGATTTTTCTATTTATAGAAGAACAATATGTTTTTGAAATTTAGAGTTTGACAAGGTAAAAAATTCTGTTGGAAATTTTTTTACTGGGATTATATTTAATTTATATTGCCAAAGTATCTATTCATTCTAAATACAAGGCATGTTTCCATTCTGAATCTTTCAGCAGAATTCTAATTTTTTATATAGATGTTCTATGTAGTTTGGTTTATTCTTGATTATTTTAATCATTGGTGAAATAGTAAACATAAACTTTTCAATTGAAAAAACTATTTTTATATCTATATTCTCTCTCGATCTATAGATCGAGAGAGAGAAAGAGAGAGGAAGTCATATACTAGAACTAAGACCAAAACCAAAATATAGTCAGTCACCTTAGCAAAGACTGAAGGTAAGTTGACAGGACCAATGGGATCTGCCAATAATTGAAACACCTGCCAGAACAAGGCTCAACAACCACAAAGGAAACATAACAATACTTCTTATACTATGTCATATACAATGTTCAACATAGAATCAAAAATGATGAGAAAAAGCAGGAAAAATGTGACCCCTAATCAAGATGAAAAGCGGTCAATAGAAATTTAAGTATGTTGGAGAATTTAAAGGCAAAGAGATACATTAAGAGTGAACAGGAGAGAAGTCAAAACTATAAATAAATAGACCAAAAGTATATTCTAAAACAGAAGAGTAGAATGTCTGAAACAAAAAATTCATTCAGATACGCCTACAAGCAGTTTAGACAATGAGGAAGAAAGAAGTCACAAACTGGAAACAGACTAATAGAAATTTGACCAACTGAAAAACACAGAGAAGAAAGATTAAAAAAAAAAAGTATATATAAACAGAGCCTCAGTAACCTGAGGGAGAATTACAAGCAATTGAATAAATATACAATTGGATGCCCAGAAGGAGAGAAGAGACAAAATAGGTCAAGAAAAAAACTTGGGGAAATAAAGGCTGAACTATTTTCAAGTTTCATGAAAGGCATCAACCTACAGATTTAAGAAGCACAGCAGTCTGTTATTAGGATTAAATAAAAATAAAACCATACCTAGGCACATCAGAGTAAAACTGTTGTAAACCAAAGATAAAAAGAAATATTTTGAAAGCAGTCAGATAAAAGCAATACATTAAATACACACAGAATAGAACTAATTACTCCTGACTTCTAATCAGGAAACAAACAAACAAAAAAACAAAACATAGGCCAATGGATAAAGTAATGAAACCTTAAAGTACTGAAAAATTAAAACTGTCAATCCTGTAATTTACATTCATTGAACGTATCCTTTGAAACAAGGATAAAAAGAAAACATTTTTCAGAGAAATGAAAGCTAAGGAAGCATACTTGCACTATAAAAAATGATAAAGTTCTTTATGAATGATAATAATATCAGAACAAAACTTGGAAATACAGGAAGGAATAAAGAGCACTATGAATTGTCAAATTCATACATGGATAAATATTAAAGATTGTGATGCTCTTTTGTTATATACTAATGAACAGCTACTCCAATTTCCCTGGTATGTCCTCAAAATACTTAGCCCAAACACTAGCTTCTTAAGCCATTTCAGAGGACATCCTGGTGGTTCTGCCACAGCCATCAGCCCTGGGCTAGTGTCTCCATCACTGATTAACAGCCTCACGAGGGCATCCTGGTGAACACTGCCTAGCACACTGATGTGAATCACTAAGCAGTTCCTCAATACATAGGTACTGAAAGCTTCGGGTAAAGACCGAAGAGTGAAAACATTTTTACTTTACTCATCCCTATAAATAATTACCAAAAACAAACAAAACAGATTAATATATAGGAAATTAAAAATCTAGATCTTCAATAACGTAAATGACAAAGAAAAAAATCCTGCACAACTTCAGGTTACACACTTCCGGTAACACCCCCTCTCGCACTCAATTCACACATCTCAGCAGATTCTGGAAGGGTGTATGCCTCAAGCCTGGCCAGTTACATTCTCCACCTGTTGATGTGTGAACGAGCAGACACAGGCCACACTGGACTAGAGCCTCAGCACCAGGCCTTTTGCTGGAATTAGGTTCTTTTTCTGGAACAGTTGCTGAGCCACTGCTGGTCATTGTTGCCACCATATGGGGGAAGCCAGGCTGAGCATGAAGCCAACACAGGTGAAAGTAACAGAAAACGCTCTTTAGAAAAGAGTATAGATTTGGGACTTCCCTGGTGGTCCAGTGGATAAGACTCTGCGCTTCCAATGTAGGGGGCACAGTTTCGATCCCTGGTCAGGGAACTAAGATCCCACGTGCCAAGTGCCATGGCCAAAAGACATTTTAAAAAATTTTTTAAATTAAAAATTAAAAATAAGAGTATAGACTCATGATATTACTGAGTATCTGGATCCAGACATAATTAGAATCACTGATTCAGTCAACTTTTTTTGTTTGACATATTTTGAGTTATTTTGCTTGAAGCCCAAAGAGTCATTGTTAGGACAGCATCCAGGGAGAAGCTGGATTTCACATTACTTCTTTTTTGCAATACTCACAGCCAGAGCAGAGAGAATGACATCCATGATGCTCCTATTCAATGTTGTCCAAGATGGACATTTTCAAGGGTGTAAGAACACGTGGAACCCAGCTTCCATGGCTCCTTTTGAAGACAAAACAAGTCAAAATTGAACAAAAAGACTACTTGACAACTACATTCAGTCAAGCAAGAAATGAATTGACATAAAGGACTTTGTTGTATACTTAAATGGATTTGCTGCTCTCATAATTCCTTTCTCCAAGACTTCTTTATTTTTAAAACTAAAAATCTGTGGGAAGTATGGATACAGAAGGGAATGTACTAGTCACATTATTCTTTCACTGTCAGCATTTATAGCAGTGCTTGGAGTTGGCACAATAGGACTTAAACGATCGGTCTTCACACGTTCGAGTGTCTTTTAGGTAAATGTGAACCTAATAAAATCCCCAGAGCTTCAGATGAGGAGACGAAGGTCTCCCAAGTAAGTTGGTCCCAGAGGTCACACCGTACTTTGGAGAGGCGAGGGGTCCGAGGCTCATCTGCTCCAGGATGAGTGTGTGACCTTGGCTGCCTCAGTTATCAGTTGAGGAAATTAGTATTTTCACTTCCAAATTATGTTCTATGCACATGACACTTCCACTTCCACTCCCCAAAGAATTTTCATTTAGTCAGAGAGTGAATGTAACATGTGATTTTATGTTTCTCTGGAATTGTCGCCACATTTTTCCCCGTAAGGGTGATTCATTTCAAAACCTTCAATTAATGAAGAGGAGAAGGGTGTTGCTGTTATCCACATAAATATCACGTCTCAGTACATCATCCCAAAGAGCGGCTGAAAAGAGCTTATCCCTCACAGACCTGAGTGACAGTGCACTGAACACGTAGTCCAAAGTAATCACCCGTGCTCGGTGCACTAAATCTGGGAATATCTTGCTTTCCTTGAAGTGTTGGTATGTCTCCTAGCCCCAACCTCTGCGTTGAACCTTGCTCCTATCTGTCCCAGGTGGAATTTAATTCCTAATGTTTAAACTCCCCCGAAGCAAAATATGCATGTTCTGTGATTTTGGAAAATTTTTCTTCCCTTGTGTTAACTGATTGTTTAAAAACAAATGAACCCCAAATCCACCCAGATCAGGTCAATTTCCTCTCCCTGCCATCTGGTCCAGAAAGACAAAAATAGGGAATTTTCCTGTGCTGACTTTACACTCCAGAGGAAAGAAGGCAAAACAGTGTGGGAAAATGTCTTGGTTGTGCTGAGGCCTTGGAGAAGACCCAATGGCTGAGCGTCCCCTGGGGTGTGGGCTGGAAATGTGATGAATGAGCCGGCCAAGGAGCCCTGCCTCCCTCCCCAGCATATGTTTTTGTACTTTCTTCCTAATATATTGCAGGATTATTGCTAAGGCGTGAACGGTTCTGGAACTCCTCCCCATCCCTTAAGACTCAGCCAGCCCACCCCACGTTTTACTTGAAACATAAACTACTTGGAAAGACAAGGCCCTCGCGGTTGTTATAAGGGTGCAAATCATTAACAACGAAGGTGCACCTGTGCGTCATCTGGAGCTTTCCAAGTGGCAACGAGTTTCATATCTTTTAGGGGGAAAAAAGCGGAGAACATCACCATGTTTCATGGATAAGCGACAGATCCAGAACATGCAGGAGCGTGTGCACCCGCGCTTAGAACCGTATCGGGATTTCTGTAAAAAATTGTTTCCTGAAAAAACACATCTGCCCAAAACGTTCCCATCCATTATAATAAATGTGGAAAATGTCATCCTTAGGTTTCTGAGCTCTGAGTAATGATTGCATCAAAATAGTGATTTTAGTACTACTTTGAATTTTCCAAAGTTTTTTGAGCCTTTTTTATGGGTCAGTGAAGATTGTTTGTTTTTTTTTTAAACTCTCAGAGACAAAAAGCTATTTTTGTCCAAAGTTTAATGAACTCAAAAATCTAGGAAACTGGATTTCTGTTTAGATCTAGGAAACTGGATTTCTGTTTAGATCTGCATAAGGTTCCTGTTGGTCCACACAAGAAAGTCTACAGGGGAAGAGAGGAGATCCAAATATTAGGTTTCTGACGCTCTGGTGCAAAATCTACGAAAGCTAAATGTTCAGAATTTCTCTCAAGCAGTGAAGTGTCAGATCAGGCAGGAGGAGGAATTCCCGAAGTTGAGTTTTTTCAAATGCGGTAGGTAAAGGGAAGGGACAGAAAGGCGTGCTCTGGCCATGGGGTGTTGCCTTGTACACAGGTGTGGTGTGTGCAGCCTGGGGCTGGTCTACACCGGCCCTCCTGCTCTGCATCCCCAGACACTTGCACCAGTAACCGAGACAGGAGAGGCCCACAGAACAGGTGAGAGCCAGGGGCCAAAGGCAAGAGAATGTACACAGCAGGAAACCCAGCCAATGGCAAACACGCTCAGATGCCTTAGGAAACTCATCTGCACACAGTCGGGGTGGTTGGCCCCTATTTCATTGTTCGCCTTTTCACAGCCTCCTGTGTCTGCCATTTCAGGAGGCCGCACTTTCCCTTTCTCCTGTCAGCCCCTCCACCTGCCACGCACCCTCTAGGAATCTCGACGGCTTGTTTGATGTCTGGGTCATGTGGGGTCATCACTGCCCAGGGAGCCTCATGGGTTTTACCACATGAGTTTTCCTCGAGGGCAGAAAGGGCATCTGGGACCCATTCCATGTTGCCTTTCCTCCATCAGCCATTGTCCTCTCTTGCTGCTCCTGGACCGGGGAGGAAAAGAAAATGGGAGCTGGAATTTAAAGCTTAAATTGGAGGGAGGGAATTAGAAGAAGTAAAAAGAAAGAGAGGGATTAGAACCCAAATAGTGTCAACTTTGCCTTTGAATCAGATCTAACCACCCCAATCAGTTCTATTAATTCTAATCCCACCAGTAATTAATTTATTTTGAGCAATAGTAGTAGATATAATTTGTTTAAATTTTATGCAGATAATCTAAAAATTTCCAGCTGATGTAGCAAAACATACAGACAAAAACTCATAAAAGTCACCACAGGGATGAACAGAGCTGTATTCACACGTGAAGCCATGCACTGTGGAAGACACTGGCAGGTACACACTGAGACATCTGGTCAACCCCTCAGTGCCTCAGTTTCCTCATCAGGGAATCATGGGTACCACAGCTCTCAGCCTCCTTGGTGGTTATGGGGATTAAAGGCCTGTCTATGGGAAGCCCATGGAACACCTGTCTATGGGAAGCCCATGGAACACCATTTGATAGGAGAAGTTGGCTTCTCCTATTGCAGGAAGTTGCTGGTTAGCCTTTAGTCCCCAGATACCTCCTGTGCTTCAGGTAGGGCCCTGCACAGAGCCCATCCCCGTGAGCTTCTGCTAAATAAATGAGCTCAGAGCATAACTTTGAGAGCTGATGAGAGCATGCAGTCTTTACAGCTTTGCCAGGTCTCACTTCTGTCCTACAAAGAAGCCACCACAGTGACCAGTACAGGAGGGTTGGGCAGTGGTGAGGGTAGCGTGTCCATATCCCATCTCCTCCGAGGGACTGGCCTCTTCTCAACCACCGGGCAGGCTGGCAAAGGAGGAGCCGCAGCCCAGCGGTGGCAACCACTGAGACTCTGGGATTATTCAAGGACAACTTCCACACAAACGTTCCAATGTGCTGCCCACGTGGAGACAGGGAAGGAAAGCAGATGGTGGGAGGCATGGTTAACTGATGGAGTTCTGGATGAGGTCTGGGTCTAGAGTGGGGGCTTACTTGCTGCTAAACATACGGACAATAGCTCAGAACCTGCATCGGGATCAACGGGAGGGCCCTCATTCCCTTCCAGATGGAGAAGGGCACTTCGGGGCAGATGTGCTGCCTGGCCTACAGGTTACGTGTGGTGTGTGATCCCAGGACAGAAGCACCCTAGCGGGGATGCGTTTACTCCTGGCTTTTAATCCACTGCCCCTCTTTAGCTTCAAGGTGCCAGGGACAGAGGCGACTTTGGGTTTCCGGTGCTTTGTGCTCGTGCGTCCTCCCAGCCTGGAACATTCCAAACCCGTAAGAGGGAAAGGAGTCACCAGAACAACGATTGGCATAATAGTTTTTTAAAACAATCCATCCCCGGAAATGAAATGGGGATTCCAGATCCCTGTGGCAATAAACTAGAGCCCACAACCCCCTTTTAAAAATGTAACGTTCCCCCTCTCCCCCAAAATGTTTATCTTATCTGTTTTGAAGACTTAAAAGGCAAACAACACAGTAATTATCTTCAGGAAAATGGGAAGTATAAGAGCCAGAGAGAATGAGTCATCCTTCTGTTTTCTTTTGTTCCTACCATAACTGTTTCCTTTGGAGGCATCTGAATCATGGTTATTAATTTATCTCTATGTGATTTCCAGCTGCTGATCACGTGTTAAACCATCCAAGAAGGGGAACAAGAGAGGGGTCTGGGGACCAGAACTTTCCTCAAAGTGAAAAGCAGGTATTTAAAGTCACGAACCCTGGCACCCACGTCCCCTGGCAACCCCCGCTGCCTCTCCAGGAGGTGCCCGACCCAGCAAGTGATGAAGGGGAATCAGCCAGAGAGTGGAGTTTGCCGCACGTGGGGAAGGAGCCTGGGAAGTTGAACACCTCGGAGTCAGCTCTGAAGCCAGACAGGGTGAAGGAGAGGAAGCCCACGGCTAGATGATTCCAGGTGGGAGCCTGCTGCCTGGTCCACAGACGGCTGCCTGTGCACCTACGGTGTGCTCTGCCCTAGTTCAAAAGTGACGAGAGCACAAACACCACCTGGACTCATAAGGGCCCCTTAGCACCTTGTATCAATAGTTGGGAAGAGTAGGAGTGACCCTGGGTGTGACCTTGGTGTGAAAGGGCCGAGTGTTTCCAGTCTGGGGACAGAGACCTACCCTTTCCTTGGGCCTCCACTTCTCACATTAGCTGCCTGAGAAAATCACTTGAAATCAACATGCGAAGAGCCTGTCTAAATTGGGAATAATGGCACTTACCCCAGCAGGAAGGGAAAGAGCCGGGGAAACATCCACGTGGAACACCCACACGACATCCACATGGAAAGGCAGCCTGAGATCAGCCGCCCCATGCAGGTCGAGGTCCGATGAGGATTTTGGAGACTCAAGGAAGGGAAAGATTGCTTCTAAATTTGGGGGAAGGGGTGTGCAAAGGAACCCCTTGGAGGGGGCAGGTATGAATTTGGGGGTGGGTCTAAGGAGGGGAAGGAGAGCTTGGGGACAGCAGGAGCAAAGGCACAGAGACAGGAAGGACTTCCACATTCACAGGGTAGACCAGAGTGGCTGAGCCCTTGGCTTCAGGAAAGAGACGAGGTGGGGCTGGAACATGTCCGGCAGCCAACTGAGGGCACAGGTAAGGGAATAGTCACCTACAAGGTGACTATCGGGCCACCGAGGAACAGAGCCTTTGGCTTTGTTGCCTTTAGAAGTAAATTCGATGTAAGGCATTCACTTATCAGCAGAGTGCGTGCAGAGTGGGAAATGACCCATCTTGGTTCATAGCAACTGATCCTATAAAGCTTCTGAGTTGAAAATGGTGTCAAGAAGAAAGGAAAGATTGCCATCCCCTCGCCCAGTTCCGCAGTCTCTTTCCTCCCAGTCGGTGTGGGGTTAGCGCCCCTGGGGACCCTGGAAGGCAGGGTCCCTGTCCTAGCGCTCTGTCTACCGTGTGTATCAGGGACAGTTGATGGACGGGGTAGTCTCGGAGGGACTTGAATTTCAGAGTGACTTCAACCCCTTTTGTGCTGGTCCAGCGACACACAAGGTCTCAGGGTGTAGAATCCACTTTGTAGTTCTCTCTCTGTAAACACGACACACAAACAACCTGCCTAGAGGCCCTGATGGGTCACCAGGCGAGCCGGGTCCCTCTGCAGTGGCTGTCAGTGGCCAGCGGGGGCCAGGCTCTGGGCTGTAATAACGTGATCGCAGGCAGGACGGCAGCCGCCATGCGGTGTAGAGGGAATATGGTAATATTCTGAAATGGCAATTCTCCTAAATAAATAGCACATCAACTTACTTAAACCTAATCATAAATGGTACAAATTGGGCCCATGTGCAAACAGAAACCTGAGCTCGACTCCGGAGTTAAAGCAGCCATTGTCTCTTTCCTGACCTGGGCTCGAAAGCCTTGCGTGTCCGATTACATCTGTTAAAACGATTTGAATGCCAGCCCCGTATTTTAATTATAAGTATAAAAAAAAAAATTATAAGTATATAAAAATTTTTAATAAGACGGCATTCTGGGCTTGCTAAGCTTTTAAAATGCTCTTTGGGGGTGCAGCGGGTAGAGGAGAATTCCGTGTGCCCCAGACCCAATGCCAGCATCTAATGATTGAATGTTTTCCTGCAATAAATTGAAAAACTCTGGTTTGTAAAAATGGATCCAAATCGCTTGGCATTAGAAAGGTAATTTGTTACGTGGCTTCCAACGTGTTGGACCTTGGTGAGGAGCTGCCATTGCCAAAGAAAGGGAAAGATACAAGAGGAAGCCCGAGGCTCCTCACTCCGCCCCTGAGGATGGTCTCCACCCGCCGTCCCCCTGCCCTCCCCTCCCTTCCCCTTGCCTCACTTTCTCACGGCTCCGAAAAAGAGGTTCTGCCGCCCAAAACAGGGATGGGGGTGTCTCAGGGCTAAAGCCAGCTCCGAGCCACCTTCTCTGTACCTCTCCAAACCTCAGGCCTGCTTAATTATGATTAATCGCCACATGGATAATCAGATACAGTTTCAAAAGGTTGGAAATGACATTCCAAGGACACCAGGGAAGAGGCGAGATCTTTCTTTGTTCGAGGGAAGAAAAGGCAGGTCCCTCCCTCAGCCCCATAACCTTTTCTTATTTTAACAATTCCAAACAGAATTAATACCATCAGTATATTGTTCCCACCCCAGGGAATTGAACTTCAACTGTACAATTTCTGCAGCTGTCAGTGTTTCAGACCTCCTGTCAATAATGCAATGTTGGGGTGCCCTTCTGCTTGAATGAAAGCAGTTTCAAGTTTCTGCTTTACGTCTGTGCTTTCTGGGTGGTGGGACATGATGAGAAAGTACAAAAAAAAAATAATAACCGCAGTTAAAAAGCTTCCACTCTTGACTTAACTGGATCAAATGTAATAGACTTCAGTCTTTTCTCCTGACTTCCTCTGCTTGTTTTAGAAAACACTGTGAAAAGTACAGGCGATTTTGTCCTGCCAGCTCTTCCCTCCATTTAAAATCCCTTTGGCTAAGTCAAGGATCACAGTATGTCATTTCCAGTCTAACAGAAGTGCGGGGCCGCTCAGCTCCTATTACCAGGAGGCAAATCCCTCGGTTCCCGGCGCCAGGGTTGCTGCACTTGGCTCCCATCCCAGTATTGTTCCCTCATTGCATTCCAGAGGCCTCTCTGCGAGTTAATGTTTGCCCTGGGAGGTCCAAATATCCAGCAATCAGCACTGAACTTTTCTTTTTGTTGAGAATTGTAGGTTTCAAATGCAATCACTGGCTTTGCGGAAAAACTTACAGGTGAACACAAAAGCACTAATTTACATTTTATGCACAAACAGTAATATTTGTAGCCGTTTCACCATGTGTGCCATAAGAGAGTTTTAGAAGATGTCTGGCTTTTTAAGACTTTATGGTGGCTGGAATTGGTTTACCAATTTAAGGGCCGTCATTTTATTTTAGTTTTTAAACTCTGAATAGCATAAAAATATTTTATCCTAGAAGGCTAACGCTCCGTACACGCTGCGTCGTTAATACATGTGCTCACGTGGGAAACAGCCTTCAGAAAAGGCTAAACTAATTTGAACCAGTTTCAAGCACATAGCATTTAATTAAATCACATCTTCAGAATGGATTTTAAAGGTTGGGATTTTCAGAGCACGTGGACCATGCTCAGCATCTTGGCCGTGGTCCTGCACAGCTCTGCCAAGATGCCCACGACTAACGGGCCATGATCGGGACCAATGTTTCATGGAGTTTTCCACAGGATTTCATGCCCAATGGAAACACCAGGGGGATGCGAGCTTTTGACCCTCCCGAGCGCTGCATAGACCCTCGGGCACAGCCGAGTGCTTCTCGAGAGCACAGCCAGGCAAAGCCCTGGTTTACTTGGGTCCCAGCAGTGGAGCCACTGGAGGGCCGCCCCTCTTCCCGATCAGGGAATCTGGAGCCAGGTCCATTGCACAGGGCACTGACGCTGCAGACCACCCCTGCCCCCCACCCCAAGGACCCCTCACAATCCAGAAGCTTCAGCACAAGCTTGCTGGGGAAATCGTGGTGGTGAGGGTCCAGCGTTTCCTGGGAGGATGCCCTTGGAGCCATGATGCTCAAGGCTTAGTCTCCCTGGAATGGAGGTAAAGGCACAGTGCCGCTCTCTCCCGGCCCAGAGGACAGACTGGCGGAGGGCGGCTGCTCCATGACACCATCCCCCAGGGGTTTCCGGGCCTGATCCCAGCACGCAGAGGACGGGAGTAGAAAGAGCTCTCTTCCCCTCTGCCCACGGCCACCCCCAGCACTTCCTCTCTTCTGAGCCGTTAGTGTTTTCCTGAGCCTCAAATGTAAGCAAAGACAATCCCCTTGTTCTCTCTCACTCATCGGAAACATAAAAAGGAAAAGAAGCCTTGTTTGGACTGTTCTCCCTCACGTTGATTTCACTCCATTCTTTGGAAAACCACAGCTTTAGGAGAATGACCACCGCATCACTCTCACTTTTCTCCCAGAGCTGTCTGTTCACTTTCTTTTGCATGTTATGTTCCTCTTGCCCAGATAGACGAGAGAGGCACAAACCAGTGTCCCCTGCAAGCTGGCGTCCATCCCTCCAGTGCAGCTCATCCCCCACTGTGTTTCCAAGCTTCCCAGTGGCCCCCAGGAGAGTGAGCAATACCCCCCGTGCTGACGGTCCTCTGTAGCATCCCTGACCTGAGTATTATCCGTGCATACTCACCTCACCTGCTATACTCACCTCTTATGCTTAGGTCCTCACCTCCCACATACTCACCTCCCATATACTCACCTCCTATATTCTCCTTCCATATGCTCACCTCTAATACTCACCTCCCATACTCACTTCCTCACCTGCTATACTCACCTCCTATACTTACCTCCTCACCTCTCATATACTCACCTCCTACCCGCATCTCTAATATTCACCTGCTATATCCACCTCCCATATGCTCACCGCTAATACTCACCTCCCCTATACTCACTTCCCATACTCACCTCCTATACTCACCTCCTCAGACAGTGGACCCCTTCAGAACAGGGCCTATGTCCCAGTCATCTCCCTCTCCCCCACTCCCTACTACATCCTTCCCAGGACTAAACAAGAAATCCGGAACCAGAGGAGAGAAAGCCCTTAATCATCGTTCGGTAAAAGAGTACAAAAGCCCAAGTAGATTTAGGGCATTTACCCTTTTTTGGAAGAAGCATTTTTAACAGCCTTTTTCATTTTATTCTTTGTAGACCCATCCGGACCATCACTGAGAGGGGAATCCTTGCCTGGTTCCTTCATTCTTTAATTCAAAGTCTTTACTGAGCCCTTCTCTCTGCCAAATACCAGAAGGTCAGGGAGAGAAGTGGCCAGAGGAGGTGTTATGAAGCTGAGGGCTATAAAACATAGCAAAATGCAAAAGTGGGGAGAGAATGAGTCGTGGTGAATCGCCGGGATCCCCACTGTGATCTGAAAGCATAATTAACTTGCCGGTGAGCCTCCAAGGGGGCCAAAGGAGCCCAACCCATCTAGAATTGTCTGCAGTGTCGTACAAGATTGCACCGTGCTGCTAAAGGGGGGGCCCAGGCCCAGAAACGTGTCAAGAGCAAGAAGACAGGAGCGAACGAACAGTCAAAGGATGGCCTCAGCCCTTTCTCACCCTCTGTTACCCAAACCTAAACCAAACTGGTTCTGCTGTGTCCCAGAACATCAGGAAGGACTGAGAAACTCACAGGCCAGGATTTCCAAAGCCACAAAAGACCAATGTGAGGTACCTAGTGGATTACAAAGGGCTTGAACCAATATACAGGTTGAGCTAATTATTTATTTGAAATGTACTCGGGCTGATTATGCTAAACTATGATCAGATACATGTTTTATTATGCCGTATTAAGACAATTTTAAAATAGAGCGTATTTAATGATTGTAGAGTCAGGGGTCATGAACTCAAATGTCCATGGGGCAGACGGGTAAGGTTAAGGCAAAGTTAGCGAAGCCAGCCAGGGCTCGAGGTGGGAGAGGAGGGGTGGCAGGGCCACACGGAACAGAGGCCAATGCCCCAAGCAAGGCTGTTCCCAGGTGGGGATGTGGGCCCCGAGTTCCCAGGGCTTAGCTCTGTTCTGGTTGATCTCATGTGTCAACTTGACTGGATCACGGGGTGCCCAGATATTAGGCTCCACATTTCTGGGTGTGTGTGCGGGTGTTTCTGGATGAGACGGACATTTGAATCTGTAGACTGAGTAAAGCAGACTGTCCTCCCAGTGTGGGGGGGCCTCAGCAATCCGTTGAGGCCCTGACTAGAACAGAAGGGAAGAAGAGAGATTTGGATAGATAGATAGAGATTATAGATACATCTCATATTGATTCTATTTCTCTGGAAAATCCTTACTAATACAAACTCCTTTAAGAGATACCAGAAACCTGCATTTTTTAATGCAAAGCTCCTAACTTTAAATGTCAGTTTAAACATTTTAGAACATTGTGGGATGAACAGAAATCATTGGCTGATTAGATTAAATACTTGGCTGCCATATTGCAGTCTCTCTTCTAAAGTGTTTGTCAATAATGTTTTAATCAGAATTCTAATGATTTCTTAATTTCAGTCAAGACAATTAACGGTTTAAGGACTTTCTTTTATTTATAATATTTCAAAATTCTCAAATATCGTATTTTAGGTATTTGAAGTAGAAACCCTCCAGCATATGAAGCTATATAATAAAAATGAGCAACCTTCCCCAATATTTGCTAATCATCCAAATATCACTGCAAGTGTTATTTCACTTAATTCCTATAATCACTCTAAGAGATGGGAACCATGATTCTCTTCATTTTACAGATAACGAAATAAATAAGGGAAGTAATTTGCTGAAACTCACAAGATCACTGCTACTTTCTTGGAGTCCAAAGCTACAATCATGACACTATTCTGCATCCGTAAATAAAGATTAAAGCAACTTTTATTATTTTTCTGGGTGGGGGAACCTTTCTCTTAGCAATTTACAAGTAGTGAACATGAACACAAATATAAGCTTTGATTTCATTTCTTAAATAATTAGAATCCTGTTTCTTCCCTCATAAACAATTTGCATTGCTCATCTTATAGTTGTTGATATTGGGGGGGTCATTTGAAAGTCACAGCTCCTTAGTTACATACCAGTTCAAGTATAACATAGCAGAAAATCACAGCTATCTAAGTGAAATACTTCTTAATTTGTGTCCTAGCTCTGACATTTGTAAGTAGCGTGTATTGGGAAACTGACTTAAGCCAGCCTCTGTTTTCGCCCCTGTTAAATGGGAATATTCCCACCCCAATTTCTGAGTTACTGTCAGGACTAGAATAATGTACATTAACCGCCTCCCAGTGGCTGGCACCTAGTACAGAGTTTCCATTTGTTTCATTATTGGATTATAATTAGATCTACCTAGAGATAGAATGAGAATAAAATTAGGTAAATTAATTTAATAATACATACGTAGAAAGGTTTGACCCACCGTTTTTCACTTGTAGGAAAGAAGAAGGATTTCTGAACTTACTATTCTCCCAATGGCCTAAACTTGCCCGGAGCCCCAGAATCTTTGTGAATAAGGTATAGGGGATAGCAGCCTGGAGCCAGGACACCTTCGACCCGTCGCCTTGTGTCCTTGAACAAGTCACTTCTTGTCTTTTATGTAAGTCGGGCCCTGAGATGCCCCTCAGGAGGAAGGAAGGGCTCCAGCCCTGAGATCCCCTCCAGGGCTTGACAAAGCTCAAATGAGACATTCAGTGAAAGGCCATTGGATTCTGGAAAGTGCTACAGAGATGCAGGGATGCTGCTATTGCTGAGATGAAACTCTGTTGACTTTTGCATGGTGCCCTGAAACGCTGTTTCCTGAAATGATGCCCGTTGACATGAGCACCACGACTTCGGTTTTGCCCGCTTTAGACGCAATATGTGTACTCATGGGCAGTGGGGGAGGAGGGAGGCATCCTTGGATTACAAGTCCAGCGCCTTGTTAGGTTTCATGTGCCTGCATTCATCACGGATGTGCAGTGAGGCTGGGAGTCAGCCTTAGCGTGGGACACAGCACCTCAGGCTGTGCTGCGGAGCCCAGCTCTTCAGTGTGCTTCCGTTCTGGTCTCATGCCTCGCCCTGTGTGGTACAGAATCCGCCCAGGCTGCGTGTTTTACACCTTTCAAAATCAAGTGTGTGGTGGTACAAGCTGCAGTGATGTGTCTACAAGCCAAGGAATGCCGAGGATTGCCAGAAGCCACCAGAAGCTGGAAGGGAAGCGAGAGACAGATTCTCCCTCAGAAGGAACCACCGTGCTGACCCCTTGATGTTGGACATCTGACCTCCAGCCGGGAGAGGATCGGTTCCTGCCGAGGACACCACTGGGCTTGTGGTGCATTGTTAGAACAGCCTCAGCGTGCTGTGCACACTTTTCTCAGTGTTTCTGGTGCCCAGGTTCACAGTCACCCCTGCCACGTGGCCTCTCATTTCCTGAAATCTCTCCTGAGGGTCATTAAAGAAGAAATTATTCAAACACTTGTTAAACCTGCAAAGAGTTTATTCAAGACTATTGCAATAATGGTTGACTCTTTCAACAGGGGAGAGAGATCGGGCTCAACTACAAAAACGGCAGAGACAGTGGGAGTTTATAACCAAGGAGCAGAGCGAGGGGGTCAGTGGATGGAAAGGTACCAGGAGACGGCCCCAGCGGTGCAGGAAGACTCACTCATGCTGGCCCAAGACTTCTGCATCAAAGGGAGAGACTTGACCAAATTCCGAGGGTGGGGATTCTCGCTAAATTGACTTAGCAGGATTCTTGCTAAGACTAGGCTCTGCAGGCCAAGGGTGGTTGGGGTCCAAGGTCACGGCCTGGTTGAGAGCAGGGCTCAGAGAAGCCTGCCTAAGTTTTGGTCAAGGAGAGGGTCTTTGTCAGGGGTATGACGTGCCCTGCTCCTGGCCTCTTCTGGGCCCCATCACCTCTAAGCTTGAAGCTGCAGGTGTGGACTCCACTCCCCCATTAGCCAGTAGAATCTGGGCCCTGAGAGGGGCACTCAGCCCACCGTGTGGTATTTCCAGCCAGTGCCCAGTGCCCTGCGAGAATCCCCAGGTCCCGTGGCTCACTCCCCTGCTGATGCTGTGACGTCTGACCTCCTGGGCAGAGGGCGCCCGGCAGCATCTCCTCAGGACCATCTGTCTCCACTCTCCTGTCCTCCATCCTTATTTCCCGGACACAGCGAAGCTAGTGTCCAGTGGTCCTTACCTCACGCCCTGTTCTCATAGCCTCCCAGGTGCTGCAGCAACACTGTCTGGTTTCCAGAGTTCAAAATGCTTCCAGACATCCTCTGTGGCTCCAAGATTCAGAGTCAAGTAAGTGCCCCATTGTTGATCTGTGGGTGATGATGCGCCTGTCCCCGCCTCCCCCTTCTCTCTGCCTGCAATGCCATCCAAGTCGGCTCCCAGCTAGAGCGGCCAAGCTGCCGTCAGGGCACAGAGCGGTTTTCATCCCGTCACTGTAAGCAATCTGGTTGCTCCACTGCACCGAGTGCCCGGGCACAGGCCCGCACGTGAATCCTCACCAGGTCACTTTAGCTGCCATTTCAATGGCCTGAGCTCCCACGTCCTCATCCATTCGATGAAGAGGCGGTGTGGGCGGGAGTGTGGACGTGCTTGGTCAGGGCATCATGCAAAGAGCGGTGCCGCGGGCATCCACTCGTTTCCCAAGCATTTCTGGGCACATCACACGTGCACGGCATCCGAAGAGGAAGACCTGACATCATCGTCCCTGGGGAGTGGGGGCAGCAGAGTCCCTCCACAGAGTTCAGCAACCCAAGGTGAAGGTGTTCCTAGCAGGGTGACCAGGAAAAAGGTGCTGTGAGCACCGGGCTCCTTGACGTGTCAGGAAAGGAGGGAGAATGCAGGTGGTGGGCAGAGTCGAGGCCAAGAGACCATTCTGCTCATGCACCAGGGATTCCAGCCCATTTCAGGGTTGGTGGAGGATTTAACACCCAGAGGGACCCAGCTGTTTGCCATCAAAACTCCCAGAGAGACGAATGCCCCCCTCTGCTTGGTCAGAGTGGCCTCTAGGGCTTTGACTCTGAAGGCGGAATGTCAGCAAGAAGGTCTGAAGCAGGGAATGAAGAGAAGGTTGTGGAAGGAACAGAAACAGGGTCTGCTCTGGGAGGTGCGGGGAAAACTGGGTACAGACGTGCCCTTTGCTGTGGTTTGGCTTCTTCTCAGCATGTGCACGTATTTATTTTTCAATTAAAATTTAAGAGATTGATCAGTAGTATTTAGGACTGGTCATGGAATAACAAAATTGGAGAGAGAGAAACCATTTAGGAGATTGACTCAAAAATTCACGGAGAAGGTAACCAAGCCCAGAGTGGGAGGCTGGAATGAGAAAGCTCAGGAACTATCGGAGTTCGCTCCCATCTCTGCCCCACAGCCAAGGACAACTAGAACATTCCAAGGGATTTCCCTTGACGCAAGAGGCAGAGAGTTTGACTGCAGTTGAATGAGCTCAAGGTTTGAGTTCAGAACCAGCAAGTGTAAGGGGACCGGAGTGCAGGTGAGGAGCCCAGGTGTGCAAGAGCTGGGGGTAGGGGGCTTCCTTGGTGGCGCAGTGGTTGAGAGTCCGCCTGCCGATGCAGGGGACGTGGGTTTGTGCCCCGGTCCGGGAAGATCCCACATGCCGCGGAGCGGCTGGGCCCGTGAGCCACGGCTGCTGAGCCTGCGCGTCCGGAGCCTGTGCTCCACAACAGGAGAGGCCACAGCAGTGAGAGGCCCGCGTACCGCCAAAAAAAAAAAAAAAAAAAAAAGAGCTGGGGGTAGGGAAGGTGAGGGAAGATGAAGGCCAGAAACCGGGTCATAGGAGCCCACAATTACCCTCCAGTTCAGCCTCTCAACCAATTTTAGAATTTCTTTTCTGCTTTCTTCAGGGCAAAGCCATAATCCAGGGCCTCCTGGAGCTCTTCAATGGTGGGATGAATCCACTTTCTAAGCATCCCCTCATTATACTGCTGGTTCATTAAGATGTTGAGCATCCCCTCCCTTTCCCAGGCCAAGATCTACCCCCTCCTAGTGTCTGTCCATTATTTCTAGTTCTGCCATTGGGGCACCAAAGAACATGTCTCTCTTTCCCTCACGAGCACTGTAGTTGTCTCACCCTCTTGCTAACCTCTGCTACACACTTGCTGGTCAAGTCATACGGCAATTAACGTGTCCCCAGATCTGAACCTCTCCACGGGCAATGACCTGCAGGAGAACGTGGCACTAGGTGTGGTTAAGGGGAGAAGGAGGGAGGGGGAAGATGGAGGCAAGGAAGAGAATATTTTCAACCACAGCACCCGGGATGGAAGCCAGAAACAAAGATCAGTGGTCGCTTGAAGGGGCTTTCTGGCTGTCAGGGTCTGAACCGTGCTCCCCGAAATTCATACATTGAGGTCCTAACCCGCAGTACCTCACAGCGTGACTGCATCTGGAGATAGAGTCTTTTGAAGGTTTTTTATTTTGGGGACCATTTTTAAAGTCTTTATTGAATTTGTTACAATATAGCTTCTGTATTATGTTTTGGTTTTTTGGCTGTGAGCCATGTGGGATCTTAGCTCCCTGACCAGGGATGGAACACACACCCCCTGCACTGGAAGGTGAAGTCTTAACCACTGGACCACCAGGGAAGCCCCTGGAGATAGAATCTTTAAAGAGGTGATTAAGTTAAAGTGAGGTCATTAGGGTGGACTCTAATCCAATATGACCAGTGTTTTTACCAGAAGAGGAGTTTGGGATACTGACACACACACAGAGGAAAGACACGACAACACAGGGAGAAGATGGCCATCTGCAAGCCAAGGAGAGAGGCCTCGGAAGAAACCAATCCTGCTGACATCCTGACCTGGAACTTCAGCCCCTAGACTTGCGAGAAAATAAACGTCTGTTGTTTCATCCATCCAGTCTGTGGGACTTGTCATGACAGCCCTCGCAAACGAATCCATGGGTTAAGGGGGCTCTAGCCAGGAGAGGAGGAGGTCATACCACTGGGCCCTCCTTGATCTGGGGATGTTTCAGCCCCGAGAGGACCCAACCAGGAAACTTCTGAAGCGCCCCTGATTCTCTCCAACATTTCTGAAGCAGAGTCATCGGTTGACATGTAAATTGTGAAGAAGTTTCAGGCTACATGGCTCTCCAAGGCCACAGGAATGGCCTGATGAGAGGGGTACCAGCAATGCCCTGCCGGCCAGAGCTGAGGGTTGGAGAGCGAGGGTGCACGCAGGCTGCAGGAGCAGGTCGCCCTCACCCTGAGCTGTCCACCGCTGTTGCACCAGTACTTTCCCATGGCTCACACCTCTGGCCACTCGGACAATCCCTTAGGAGCAGCTGACAGAGGAGCAGGGGAAAGTGTAAGCTTTGTTTCCTGATTGCTCACCATGGTTACTGGGTGCAAGCTGAAATGGGCAAGGATGTCTGCTCTGCAGCCTGGCCCAACAGGGGCCTTGAAAGACCCTCATGGTAACAGAAAATCCTCCAGGAGCAGAAGTGCAGTACACCTGGTCATCTCTTTGTGCTGGAGGAGAACTGGCATGGCCAGAAAGAGTGGACGAACCCAGTCAAGGAGGAGTGGGGCACAGACACTGGGCGTAAGGGTGTAAGCACAGCATGAAAGCCTTCGTGTCATGAGGCAATACTGTCCCGAGAGCATCTACTCCTGCAGAGGCACTAGACTCCAAAGCACACCAGTGACCTGCCCGTGGACATCAGCCGCCCCAGCGCTGGCATGATGGGCCCTGAATAGAGTGGCCGCAGGATGGGGACTACGCGAGCCCAAGAGCATAGGTTCTTCTTACCAAGGGTGAACTAGCTACTACAGCCTCCAACGTCCAACCTGCCAGCACCAGAGATGACATGCAGCCCTGACAAGGCACTCTTCCTCAGCAAGACCAGCAGACTACTTGGTGGCCAGTTGACCTCTCTGGGTCCCTTCCAAGACAAAGGGCAGATGTACTTATTCTTACAGGAAGGGGCACGTGCTCTAGGCATGGGTTTGCTTTTTCGCCCACAGGGCCTCAGGCAGCACCACTGCCCAGGTGTTCGAGAGGGTTTGACCCACTGGCATTGATCCCCCGAATATCACAAGGGACTGACTCCACAGCAAAGGAATTGTGGGAGGGATCTATAATATCAGACAGAGAATACCCAGAAGCTGCCAACCTGGTGGGGCCCTGGTGCGAGGAAATGATGACCAGGAGGTGATGTCCTAGGAGGATGGGCTGTCAGGAACCCATGGAGGCAAGGACCTTTTCGAGGGGCTGTGTCCCCAGTGGGAAGAATTCATGAGTCAGTAACCACGGAGGTGAGAGGGGCCCAGCTTGCCATCACTCCCACGACCCGCCAGGAGACTTTGTGTGTCCAGTCCCCATACCTCTGTGCTCTGCAGGGTTATTAGGGTCTTGGTCTCCAGAGGAGGCACCTTCCCAGAGAGACCCAGCAGAGTCCCGTTGAACTCTAAGTTGTGGCCGCCACTTGGCCCTTCGGGGTTCCTTGTGCCTAGAGGCCAGCAGGTGGGGAGAGGGTCATCGTCCTGGCAAGAGAAATGAGCCTGGTCATATAGAAAAGGTCGGTCTGCTGTGACGCAGCAGTGGGGGAGGAGGAGTGTGGCCCCCAGCGACCCCCTTGGGCACCTCTGGTGCTTCCTTGCCCAGTTGTCAGGGTAAATAGATGAGTGTCCAGCTCTGCCTGAGAAGCATTTGAGGAAGGGTGGCCTGGGTCATACCACCAGGCCAGCTTCACGGCCAGCAGATAGATGTGCTAGCTGAGGACGGGGGCCACTAGAAGGGGTAGGAGAGGTACTGAAGGTGAGAGCCTTTTGTGGTCCTGGGATGGCCGCAGTGTGGAAGCAGCCGGGCCTCAGCAGGGTGGTAAGGCCTGGCCTGTCAGTCCAGCACGAGACCACTATCTTGGACCTGAGACAGATTGAGACCTGGCACCTGGGACCCTTTGCTGCAATGCTTGCACCTGGACAAAGGTCTCCTCAAGCAACCAAATACAGAGAAGCTATAAGGGACTAAAAATAACCGCGTGCATGCACAGTTGGGGCAAGTTATGGACAACAAGATACAAAAAGACCCCAAAACCCAACTGCCGCTTCTGAGTAGCCGAGAGCAAACACGGCATCGGTATCGGGAGAAAAGCAGGGAACTGCGCATGCCCGCTGCACTCAACACCACCAAAGGCGGGGGCAGACCATCTACGCCACCGCTCCGGCCCGACCCCTGGACACACCCCTGCCCTCGCCGCCCGCCTCGGAGAGCCAGCAAGGGAAACTATTACTTGTTCTCACTCCCCCTGGCTGCAGCAGGGGCCCCAACTGAGCCTTGCCTGAACTTCTTGTCTGGCCTCGTATCAATTTCTGTTGATTAAGGAAGGCCGAGAACCCTGATGGGTAACAGAGTCAACGTTCAGAGCCGCCGTGGGTGGCTGCAGTCCGGTCCAGCCCCTGCTGCAATTCACTTAGCCCCCTCCCCGGTCCTGCTTCCTCTCCATCCTTCTAGAGGGGTCGATCACTAACAAATGGTCACCCCACCGCTCTCCATCTCAGCATGGACTCCAAGGGAACCCAGCCTCCATGCAGAACAAGCAGAAACCGGCCTCGGAGAGGGCTGCATTGCACTGTGTTCCCGCTACATCCATAGTGAGCTGGAATATCATTAAGGAAACAAAGACCCAAAGACAAGGAAGAGACATTGGGCGCTTGACGTTGTATATTTACTTACTGTAGAGCCAGGCAACCCCACAGGGGAGGGCTTTCTTCTGTCGTGACGCTTCCGCACACACCTGCCTGCGGAGACCTGCTAGTCTGAGGGCGGAGTCCTGGGACCTGTGCACGGGAGCCACGCGGAGTGAGATGGTGACCTGTCGGGGGGTCACGCGTCTGGGGGCATCGACCCATTCAGGGCTGCCTTTCTTTTAGCATGCTCTCTCCGAGGGAAAAAAACAAAACCCCAAAACTTTTCACCTTGAGGTTTCAGTTTGCGTGGTTTGCATTTGCACATTCAAAGGGGGCGCTGGGTTTCTTCAGCCTCTTGCCTGCGCTCCCCTTTCTGAGAGGTCCTGTGTGTTTTCGGTCTCCTCTCATTTTCAGAGCCCCCCCCCCACACACACACGTGTGCACACACACGATTTCCTGTGACTCCAACAAACAAGAAAGAAAACAAAAACCTGGCAGATGCTGACTTTTCCGCTTAACTGCACATATTTTATAGTACTTCTCTCTGTTTTTCTCCCAAGACGCCCACCTGACCTCACTCGCTCTCCAAATTCTCTCCATTGTGGCCAAATGTCACAGATCATGTGAGGCCGTTTCAGCCCATGAAAATATGCTGCAAATGAGTGCATCTGCCCTTTGATCTTAACCCTTGTCTTTCCTTCCACAGCAATTTCTTTTCCTGCATGAAAATCCCCTTCATTAGCGAGGTCTTTCTGACACAGCAGAGAGAAAGGCAGCACCTCCTCACTCTGAAGCAGAAGGAAAACAATCAGAGTTATTGGTTTGTATTTGCATACAAAAGTCTTGGCATTTCAACTAGTATTTCAAGAGCTGGGGGAAGAAAACACCCGGCTGTGCCTCCCACAAATAGTCAAAAGACAAAGAACAGGCAGAAGTGATCAGAGCCCTGAATGCCTACCCTAGAACTAAAAAAAAAAAAAAAAAATTTAAAGAGAAACAAAAGAAAAGATAGTACCATCACAACATTTAAACACTTATTTTAATATCAATGTGAAGGAAAGACCATTCTTTGGGTATCACAAGCACACACTGAGCTGACTTCATTTTCGCATCAAAGTCTATGTTTTGTTAAGAGGTTTTCAACAGTTTCTGCAAATACCAACAATTGGGGGGCCATATCTGGTGCCAGGCGCAGCCGGATTCCAAGTTCAAACATGACAAAAATAGTGTTTTGTTCCTAAGATATTTCTACCAGACATCTAAATAGATGTCCCAATTTTAACCATTTGGGAGAACTCTTGTGTGATGGTAAACTCCAAAACTACGGAGTTCTCTGTCTCTAATGGTGCAGAGATGTGGCTGGAGGGGAAGCATTCATAATCGGGCTTCTATGAAACTCGTGAATTTTCCGGGTTTCTCCAGCACCTGTAAATTTGCTTAGTTTCAATTTGCTGTTGTAAGTCTGCGTTCAGTGTTCCTAAATGGGAAAACCACTGTGAACATGAAAAATTTCCTTCAGAATGTCTCTTCTCTGCTACTTAGGACCGGGACCAACTGCTGCTTTTAATCTTATACCCACTGGGATTGTGTGGAACTCTCTGTAAAATTGCAATGTACACAACTCCTGAAATTTTTTAAGTACGTGAAAAACGAATTAAGAATAACTTAAAAGCTCTGGATTTCTCTCCCTCTCCCCCATTTCAAAGACACCTATTGGAACTTCAGGGCAGAGCAACATTGGGGGCATCAGAGGAGATGGTCCGAGGATGAGATGGCCCCTCCCAGACATCCGTCTCAGCTGCAGGCTGCATATCCCTTATTATTACTTCTTCGATCTGCAGGACCTTTTTGTTCTCATTCTCTAGCTCTGCTAAGATGTGCAAGATGATGCTGTAACATGGAAAGCATGTGTGTACCGCAGCCCACGTGTGAAGCTTATTGTTACGTGTTTTGTCTTGGTTCTCTCTGTGCAGCCTAAGTATAAATTCTTCAGTGACATTGAAAGAGTCTGAAACGTTAAGTTGGTAGGACTGCGTGGAATGTGTACATACAATAGCACATAATGTTTTACTGTTTGTCTTTTACGGTTGCAGAATATTTTGTTGTTTGGGATACGACACAGCTGTAGTGATACGTTATTTCCCCATCTCCTTAGCAACAGATGCTAACGTTCTTCTGCTAACCTCTGCCATTATGTTGATGGAGCCATTCTCTGTGGCTCTCCTCCTGACTAGTGACTTTTGGAGCCGTCCTAGGAAGGAATCAAATTGGTTCTTCTTAATTTTTTTTTATTGTGGTAAAATATACATCACATAAAATTTAGCACTTTAACCATTTTAAGTGTATAATTCTGTAGCATTCAGGACATTCACATTGTTGGGTGTCTTATGGTTTTTAATATTGTCTACATATTAATTTATTGAGCCCAGCCCTGGGCCAATAAAGGAGTCACGACCTTTGTCTTCTTATAATTTGGTGCAGTTGACGTCCAGCTGCTTTGATCTTGATAAGAAGAAAAGAAGAGGGCAGGTGGGCAGGGGCATGATTTTTGATAAGATGGTCAGGGAGGACCCCTATGGGAAGGAGCCCTAGGCCTGAGATGTGAATGATGAAGAGGGCCAGCCCTCACAAGGTCTAGAGAGAAATTCCATGAGCGTGAAAAAGACCAACGGAACGCTTAAAGTTAAGGAAAAAGGACACACAGTAGAGGAAGTTGGAGGGTGGGCAGGAGGCCAATCATGGCGGCCATTGTTGGAGGCCACGGTGGACGTGCCTGGGTGTCACTGGAATACAGAGTGTTCAAAATCATGGGACAGATGAGACTTCCCAGGGAAAGAATCAGCATCTATTTTTAACGGGCACAGAATAATCAACTTGTCTTGGCCTGTGACCCTGGATAAGTCCCTACTCTGGTTTCCATCTGAGGATCAAGGAGGTTGTCTTTGGATGGTGCCAAGGCTCCTTTCCAGCTGTAATGTTCAAAGACTCTTTTTTAATCTCCTTCCAAGGGTCTCATCCTTCACACACACAGATGCTTGTAGCCGTCCACTGAGCGATGGCTCCTGGCTGGAAGGCAGTCATCAAGAAAGCCGCTATCATTCTTGAAATTTACCAAGGACAGAATTCACCACAGGTAAGAGGAAAAAGTCAGTTTCTTGGTAGGAAAACAATGTTCCTGTCTTATTCTTGAGGAATATCGTGGTTGTTGTTGATGGTGGTGGTAAGGATTGGGGGTTGAGGAAAAAGGGGAAATTGAACAAGGATGGGTCACAAAGTACTACTTCTCCAAGTGTTCTCAGTAGCTAAGGTCTAAGTCATCACTGTCTCCCTCTGAAACTTCCCTCTGTCTCTTACACCCACCACTCTTCTCCAATCTTTCTCAGCTCCCAGGGGACCATTAACAGTGAACCAGTAAGATAAGCAGGGAGCTAGTTGGAAGCAAATCAATCTCAGAGTTTATTAAAAACAAAACAAAACAAAAAAAAACCCAGCCATTGCCGAATATTTATTAACCCCTCAGGGAAAATACTTCCAACAACCATATAAATTCCCTTGGCCTTTGGCTCTGAGCAAACATACCAGAGATTCAAAAATGAACCTGGTTTTAAGCTAGCCAGACTTTCTTGTGTCCAATACATGGCCATCACACTGATAAGGGTTTCGGGGTCTACAGTTTAGAAAACTGAAAAGATAAAACTTCCCTCAAAACCTAAGTGTTTTTTTAAAAGAATATTTCCTTTGGTGTTTCCTGGTGGCTCTTGAACTGACAAGATGGTCCTTGTGCTGGAGTCACGTAGATGTGGCTGCAGGTCTTAACTCGGCCTCTTCCAGCAGTGTGGCCTTGAGCAGTTCCTAGGCCCCTCAGAGCCTGGTTGCTCATATATAAAAAGGGGACAGTATCTCAGGGCTCCTGTGACTGTGATTGCTCCCATCCCTCTCAGAATTAGTGTTAATATTATTATTTTTACTAGTAGAAGCTGGATTCCTCAGAATCCCCTAGTCCACCGAATGTATCAATTTATTCAGCATACGCCATCGCTGGTTTTTCAGAAGTTTCTTTGCATTACTATTGTTCCGAGAACGATGTTTGGTAGTGGGGACGGGCTGATTTCGAGCACGAAAATTTGAGCTCGAAACCACCTGGCATCAGGGCACCACATTCCTTCAGTGGCTTCTTATGTTGGAAAAGGAGTTGTGAAATCCCACGAAGTTTGAAGTGGGCTAACATCACTTTCCCTACAAAGGGAGTAGGATATTAACAAGCATGGAAGAAATGGTCCACAGACAGGTCTGTGGGAAGACAAGGCGGTTGGCATGGCCTCATGGGGTCTACAGCAAATGCTGGGGCACAGCTAGGACTGAGTACCCAGCCCTGAGAGCCACCAGCCCATGGAGTTGAGAAAACCACAGGGACAGGGAACCAAGCAAGGGCATAGAGTCAAGGTCTCCTCCCTACTGCTCGACAAACAACTCAAAGCCCCCCACCCCCCATAAAGGTTGCCCAGTTCTGCCCTTTTCAGCCCCATGCGGGGCCCTGGCTTCAGTTCTACGTAGGGCACCCCCATCCCCACTGTGGGTAAAGTCCTGTGGGGAGCTCACCCACCAACAGGGCAAGCGCCAGTGCCCACATGTGCAGACACAGCTTCCACTGCCAGTTCAGGGTAAGCACCGTGATGCTGTGACCTAGAGAAGGTGCCCAGGAGGTCTTCAGGAGCGATTGCTCGAGGAATGCCAAGAACACCTCTTAAAAGAAGGGAGATTGGAACCGGCCTTGCAGGCTCCCACTGGCAGATATGAGAGAAGACCCCAGGAGAGGGAGGAAGGGGGACCTCTGGGGAATAACAGCCTGAGCTGGCCAGGACCCCTCTCCTCGGCCCTAGCTGTGCTGCCTTGGGGTATTGGAATCCACAAGCATCCAGAGATCTCTTCCAGGTTTTAGGGGTGGAGTGGAGCAGAAGACAGCCGAGACCCTCCCTGGAAGAATGGGTGGGTCGGGAAGGCCTGGAGACAAACACCAGCTAAGACACAGATCAACAAATTGCCTTTGGGTATTGAGATGGCCAAAAGCCAAGGAATGAGCCACGTCCATCACTGAGAGTGTCAGGGGAGCCTCTGTGGATCTGAATGTCCAGGGGACACCTGAGTGCTCTGTGGGACCAGTGAAGGGCAGGGAGCAGCTTGGCTTGTCCGAGGAACAGGAAGGAGGGGCTAAGATGGCTCTGTGCGGGGACAAGATGGGATGAGGGCACAGGGCCCTGTGGGTGTTTGCCTTGGCTCTGGGAGTGACGGAGCCTTTTAGGCATCACATGACCTGATACGCATCTGAAAGAAAGTGTCTCCTTGACTGCCCCGTGGACGGTGGACGCTGGGAGGACAGAAGCTGGGGTCCAGTTCGGAAGCCGTCGCAGCTGATCCTGAGAGAGTCTGGGGACCGGCAGCTTCAAGGAGACAAAGCCTGAGGCAGGACGGTGAGGAGGACCGAGGGCCACACCTCTGCTTCACGGGCCCTGAAGTGTGTGATGTGTGAAGTCACCGTGGTTGCTCCAGTAGCACGCTGTAGAGGGCTCCTCCAATGGGCTGAGGGGCTTGCTTGGAGCCCACGTGTGGGATCTGAATCTAGGACAGTGCTTTGCCAGGCTCAGGAAGTTCTCGGGGAGGGCTGTGAACTCTATTGGGCCACTAAGGATGGTCCCGCATCCTTGGGGAAGAATCCACGCAACTGGGCTCTGCTGAGGGCATGAACTCATCCCGGTTCTTATTTACCCTAGAGGAGTAATAGCGTGATTCTCTGTAGAATCAGTGAGTGTTAACCTGTTCTAGAATAATCTATTTTGAATGTTGCTATCATGCTATTCTAAACAGAGATGGGATGATATTCCGAGGGACACTATTTACGCACCTTTAAATTGCCCCTTGATATTTCTAAGGATGGTTTCTAGTCGAATCTTCAAGCAAATCACTGAGCTAAAAAATAATAATCAATTGAAGATGCCCTTTGATATTAGTACTAAACGTTTTCCTGTCGCAGTTTAATTAAAATCATGTACCAGTAGTGTGTCTTAACCTAATCACTATTTTCCAGATCTACACTGAGAAAATTAACCTTCACAGCTTTTTTTTTTCCTCAGTCTTTTTTCAGTTTACTTAACAGGAAAAAAAAATCACAATTTAGTATAAATTAAAAAAAACCCAAAACCTAGCTTAGACATTTCTCTGCTTTACACTGAGAAAACCTTTTCAAAAGTACAAGATTTTGCAGGAAAATTTAGACAAATTTAAAGTATCATGCACAGAAACCTTGATTATGTCAACTGAACAGAAACGCCTTAACACCTTCAATAATTAATCGTAACATGAAATTTGGTTACATATGTAAATTTTTAGCAACAGCTAAAAGCACAGACGACGTAGATTTAAAATACGTCAGTTACTTATAAGGCATTTACTTCCTACAGGGTGTAAAATACTTTTAGATTTTTGGGGGTTGGTTTTTGGTTTGGTTTTGTTTTGTTTTGGATTAAGGGACAGGAGTTCTTTGTTTCCAAATAGGGGAGACTTCAGAGAAGTTTATTTTGCCAGTATTGCTCTGTAAGATCTCAAACATAAAGAAATATAAAAGGAGAGATTACGTTAAAACCTTTCCCCACATCAAAAACCTAGAATGATGCTGAAATGTCATCCAAAAAAAAAAATAAAAAATTCGTGTACCAGGCACAGCCTGCCACTCTAAAAGATTTATAAGACCTCGAGATAAATTATAAGGGATTTGTGGACGTTGCGTACATTGATTAAGACATCAAGCACTATGTACCAACCAATAATGAATTACTTCATGCTGGCAGATAAAACTTTGTGATATTTAAAATTACAGACTTGAAAGTAAGTAAAATTATCCCTAATTACGCAGAAGGGAGTAGCACCTTAGCAGTAAACAGGATAAGCACCTCAAAAAGCACTAATCATTTTAATTAACATTTTGGAGTTTCCTTCCACCTCTTTTCAAGGTCACCTCCTCATTCCTGGAGGGGCAGCGCTACAGCTGCTGGCGTACCAACTTCCATCTCACTCCTGAATGCAAGGATTAAGCAACAAGAATGTTTTATAGGACTGAGTTTTAAAAACAAGTTTATTGTGGACCAAAGTAAATATGGAACCGTGGCAGCCCGTTAGCAATGATTTAAAAATGAATTGCAAATCTAATTTTCCATCCTTGTTAAGACTGTAACTTGTCTTTACCAACTCCCTCGATTGGAATCATGAAATATGCCTGAGCTGTTGAATATTCAGATTATAATCCAAGTCTAGGAGAGTTTAGCCATCAATGCCGCAAATGAATCTCATGCATAACACAACCTCTCTACATGGTATTTGCATTCTCTGTTGAGTGCCGATTAATACATTCATTTGTTCAAGATTTATGATTTTGCTAAACTGTTTTCTCTCTTTTGTAAATTAAGAAACCAGCAAGAATAGGGCTTTGTTATATCAATGGGTTTGTTCCATGCCACAAATTTAATGTCCGGGGTCACTCAGAATATAACGTGCAGTGAAAGAATCTCATTAGGGCTAAAATGAATGTAAAATGTGTCAATTTGATCCAAATGAGAACTGTAGTAACACCATGTTTGATGTTCGTGTGCAATAAATCTTTAACATTTGTCTGTAAAGTATTAGAGAACCCACAGGGAAATCTGTGTTTGTGATAGCAGCGCTTTTCCCATGGTTTTCCTCTATTATTCTTTGTTGGCATTTAGCATATGGAAGCAAAAAGTGAAATCCTAAGATGGGGGTTATTAACTCTGATTCTAAAGTAAATAGAAAATGTACCTTATGCTTAATGTACTTTATGTACTTAATGTACTTTGGAAAAACTAGGAAGCATTTCAAAAAATGAGAAAAGCAAACCTTTGAAGACACCTTCATTGTGCATTTTGAGAGACGTTACAAATAATCTTTCAGTTTCAATATTGGAAAACAGTGCCTGATATGATCCGTGTTTGCCTTGAGTGTCTTTTAGATTTGATTTTGGTAAGATGCTAATGTTTTCATTTTATGTTGCATATGTGATGACCATTGTCTCTCCGATTCATTTTTATTTTGATACATTCATATTGTTAATTACTGTTGTATTTCAATTTTCTCCCTAGTATTTTTGTTCCTTCATAATGGCTTTATGGTTCACTGGACCGAAATGACTAAAATGAAAGATTTCCAAGATTTCTTCTGGGAGTAATTTACAAAAGACCCACCATTTTTTAATTGCCCCTGATGTTTAGTTCTGGATATCTGCTTCAGAAAGAAATCAATCTCCGTCTTTTAGGTGCCATACTGAGCACGTTATCATCTTTTTCAGAAATCTTGATAATTAAACTTTTTTTTCTTAAATTACTTAAACATTTTCCTTCTCAATCTGATTTCTCTAGCAGCTAGCAGCGCAAAAAATGCACGACTATTTCTGTTTACATGAAGTTAATTCTTTTTGTTTTGCAGAAACGTATTTTGCTCTTTAAGGTAGTGAAAAATAATAATAATCAGTGTGACGTCAAAAATAATTAAGAGAAATAGCAAGGTTTACCCAATAGGTGAGTTTTTCCTGTAGAAGTATGAAAAGAAAATTAATTTCCCTGTGTTAGGATAAGGAAAATCATTTTCAGAGTCCCCAAGTAAAAGAAAAAGTTAACAATGGATATGTCTTCAGCAAGAAACAGCTCATTTTAAAAAATCGGTATGTTTAGGATTTCATAGCATCATTGATAAGATTGGTGGGAACATTCTGTCAAGAAGCAATTTCTTGTGAGCACCACGCTAAGATTCTCTTAAAAGGTGACATTCCCTGTTTTCGGCACACATTCCCAGGAAATACGCTGATTTCAAAGTCAAATTAGCATGTGGTTGGAAAGGGGAGTCTCCCTTCATCACCTCTAACTAGATGGCCATTGCCGACTTGGCACAGAAAATTGTCACAGTGGGACATGTCCTGTAACTATTTTCTGTATTATGTAGTCACTCAAATTGTAAAGTCTGCGGTAATTGATAACTGATCTTCTCGTTTTCTTTTGCGAAACTGTGTTAACATTGACTCTGATTTAAAATGTCTGTATTTAAAAAATGTGGAGATTAAACTATCGTACGTATGTCTTCACAAAGTATTGAGTAGTGGTCCTGTGTCCGGTTGAAGGTTATTTCGTCAGGCCAAGGTTGAGCAGCCTAAACCAGGCAAGGATTCTGTGTTGGACGTTGTTCCCTTCACTTCATATCCCAGGAAGGACTCTTGCAGTTTGGAATCTACGGCATGACATTTTTGGCAGCAGATTTATTTTCCTAATTACGCACTTCTTTGATTAATATTAAAACCAGTGCCATCTCCTGAATGTACACCGCGTTGGAAGGAGGTCCAGGTGCACACACTAGGAGCCAAGGGAAGCCAGCCTGATATTTCTCTGTGGCAACACAAATACAGGACCTGGAGCAGACTACGGTGGATTCTGTTAGAGAATCATAGTTCTAGAAAGAGGTTCCAGAGGAAGCCTGGTCCAGCCCCCAACCAGGGGCAGCCCCCATCTGGAGCTCCCATAGACCCACGTCTGTAGTCAGAGCGACCTTCACTGTCCAGCTGAGCGTTAAGATTTGGGGACCCTCTTGTGTGGGAACCTTGCAAAGCCCTGGGACCCCTGTAAGCCTTCCTCACCCATCCCCTCAGCTGTCCCTGCCTCCTGCTCCCAGTTTTATTTCCACCGCCCCTCCCCAATTTATTGCCATTATTTTTCTGCTGGATTAATCTTTCTACCCAACACGTCACTCATCTGATTGGACTTAAATTCAGAGTTAAATTCAGCAGTTTCCTCAGCTGGCATTCCAAGTCCTCTACAGCCCAACCTTCCTTCTTAGTTGCCTTTTTCCTTCTATATACTCTGTATTCTAGGCAACCTGTAGAGGTAGCAGAAAGACCCGGGAACGAATTCCCCTCACTGCCCCTTAGTAGCTGTGAGAATTGGGGTGAATTAAGTTCCCTAAGCTTCTCTCTGTGTCTGAAAAGAGTTCGTACCTCTGAGGGTTACTGTGGGCATGAGCAAGTCAAATTATGTAAAGTCTGTGGCAGTGCGTGGCACATAGTAGGTGCTCAATAAAAGTGATGTGTTCTTTTTTTAACATCTTTATTGGAGTATAATTGCTTTACAATGGTGTGTTAGTTTCTGCTTTATAACAAAGTGAATCAGTTATGCATATACGTATGTTCCCATATCTCTTCCCTCTTGCGTCTCCTTCCCACCCTCCCTATCCCACCCCTCTAGGTGGTCACAAAGCACGGAGCTGATCTCCCTGTGCTATGCGGCTGCTTCCCACTAGCTAGCTATTTTACGTTTGGTAGTGAGAGAGTGGCATGGACATATATACACTACAAAACGTAAAAGTGATGTTCTTTTATTCAATACTGACAACCTCCTAAACGTCCATGCTGTCCTCACCCCAGTCACTCAGCCTGTGTCAATTTATGGATCACTCTTCCCCCGCCCCCCTCCCTCACCTGTCAGAATCCTCGCCATCCTTCAGGACCTGTCTATTAATTCTCCTGCAGTCCACTTTGTCATCTTCGGGCAGGGCCCAATGCCTCTGCATCTCCAGGGCTAGCAGGAACAGGAGTGTACTCCACAAATTAGCCTTGAACGAATAAATGAAACGAAACGTAACCTCCTCCCCAGAACCGCTCCTGCCCCTCCTATCCAAAAAGGACCTTGCCCTCCTCCAAGCCCCAAAAGGCCATGTTTCTGCACCTTTCAGGTGATGTCTAATACTTTCAGT
Organism: Tursiops truncatus; assembly: GCF_011762595.2. Lineage (NCBI taxonomy): Eukaryota > Metazoa > Chordata > Mammalia > Artiodactyla > Delphinidae > Tursiops > Tursiops truncatus. The sequence continues at coordinate 3,626,919 of NC_047049.1, read as the reverse complement.
CTTATAATTGGGGAGATAAGCTATACACAAACACAGCCATAATATATTGAGATCCTTGGGGGCAAAGGCTGTCTCAGCTGCTATGATGGAAACGTCCATGACATTCATGGCAGACCCTAAAGGATTATTTTGATGGAAGGTGCTCCTCGCTCCGTGTAATATATCCAATTTAGCCAAGTGCTCCAACAAGCAACTTTCCGAGTCTCTCATTGACTTAATTATAGATACATAAAACTTGGCAGGGATTACATGAGTGACTATTTAACCCCTAGATCCGTCGATAAATTGTTGACATTGTTTTGGAAATAATCCCTGAAACTTGAGTTATTATTTTTTTTTTCTCCCACCAGTACAAAGTCGAGAAGGCGATTTTTTTTATGAGCTCCCCTCCCCCACCTTGTTCCAACCCTTATACGCGCAGGTCTCTTCCCAGACATCCTTGCCCAGTCATAATTACAGTGTGTTCCCAACCTAACTGATGGCTGGCGTCCTCATTAAGGACCATTACCCTGAAAAAGGTGTTTATTGAACCTGGCAGAGTGCTGATATTTCTTAGACCCTGTCATATGGTGATGGCGTTTAGTCAGAACTCATTGGGAAACAGGAGTGAGCCGTTCAAACTGGCACCGGCAGCTGGGATGCGGAGGTGAGCTCAAGATGGCAGGACGAGTCTCCATGGTGCCCGCAGGCCAAGGAAGGCTGTTCCACCAGGTGGCCGGACTCCTCAACTCCCCCCCGCTCTGAATCCTGTTAAGTGGATTTCTGTTGAGTGAAAGAGGCTCATACCCAGTAGATAGAAATGAGAGAAACCATGGTCTCTTTGGATTTCACAATGACTTCTGTCTTACGCCAGCCATGCCAGGATTATTTTCAAAGGATTGTGACTAATTGGAGAATTGATACCATTGGGAAAAAGTATGTTTTCAGATAAAACAGTAATTTAATTCTTTCCGTAATTACAAAAGGTTGAGCTCACTGAGAGGCAAAACTATTCATTATCTTCCAGGGAGACATGATGAAGATAGAGATTTTTGTGTAAAAACCTAGAATTGCTATGCATTAGTCATTATACTTCTTAAAAATATGGGAACTGGAAGGTTGGCGCTTCAAGGTCCAGAGACAAGGACTGGCCTTGATTGGTCCTCCCCAGCTTGAGGCTGGTGCCTTGCTTTTCTTAGCTTTCCCCAGCATTTCCAAGCTACGGTCTTCTTTTTGCTAAAATTGATTGACTCCGATGATTTTAAAACATATTTGAGGTGCTGGAAATGCTGATGCGGGACCAAGTCAACGGAACACGATTTCATCTCTTAGAGGGATTCACAGTGCGGTGGACAGAGGGACGGTGTGCTTCTGTAAACATTTCCTGATGTATATACACTCTACAAATATGTGTATAGACCAGGAATTGTGGAAACACAAGAGCTGAAAGACCTAATTCTGCCCAGAGAGAATGGACTCAAAGCAAAAGTAATGGCTACCTTGATGGCGGACTTTTGTTGAGGACTTACTCTGTCAGAACCTGCACTGATCGTGTGCTAACTTTATCTTAATTTGTCAAAACACCATCTACTGATTCTCTAAATCTTACAGGATGAGTCGTAGTTGCCCAGGAGGAGAAAGAAATGAGAGGCAATGGGAATGGCCTCAGGAGAAGAGCCCAAGCCTTCATCTATTCGTTCATGCATTTGCGCCACAAATATTCCGGGGACAGGGCATCAAGCTAAGCTCTGGGATTATCAGAGGAGACAGACGCAATCTCTACTGTTTCTGAAATGAGCTAGACTTAGTTGAGAGGGAAGAAGAAGCCAGATTAGGCAATGAGGTCAGGATGAGAGATGGGAAGAGGCCAGGGAGGCCGGGAGCTGAGCGTGGAGTCAGGTGAGGCTGGAGGGCTCGGAGACCAGGTGAGGAAGTTCTACTTTGTGTTGGCAGCTACAGAGAGCACGAGATCAGCCAAATTGGCATTTGGAGCGACCCTTCTGACTGTGGCGTGGTGGAGGGATTACAGGAGGTCAGTGTGGACACTGGTTCACCAGGCGGGAGGCCCTCCATGGTGCATTGTGACGTGGACAAGGAGACAGGTAGATGGGCCTCGTGGGCACCTGGGAGGCGCTCTCCCCATCCTCCTGAGATTGCACGAGACTGCAGGTAACACAGACCCTTTATAAAGGCTCCACCAAATGGGGATGGGATGTGTGCTTTTCACAAAGCAAGACGGTTTGGAGACCACCATCCCGGGGCTGGGCCAGTGGCTCCACAACCTCACAAGGCACCTGGCTGGGCCGCTTCTCCCTTGAGCTCTGCCACCCTTGACGAGAACTTTCATCCCCTCTGTCGCTCATGTAGACCTGAGGCTACCCCAGTTTAAACCTCTTGTTCCCATTCCAGGGAGGAAGACGGAAGCCAGAGCAGGAAGGGGACACCACCTCCATTTGGACAGCAGACATTTCTCAGACATCCCCGACATACCAACTCTTAGGTCTCTTTGACCAGACTTGTGTCACATGACCACTCTAGTGGCGGGCGGGCTGGATATAAAGTTATTTTTAATTTTGTTGCTGATTTTTGGCTCAGCACATTGTCGCCTCAAATAAAATCAGGTTTTTTATTAGTAAAGAGGAAAGTGGATATCGGGTGGGCGATGAACAGCTTTTCCCACACTGCCCTTTCCCTCCGTCACTATCATATTTCACTATATTGATAGTATTCATGACCACCGGGCTGTGTACGTATTTGTTAACGGTTTTATCCCTCATGTAAACTCCAGCAGATTGGGGCCTTGCTTGTCTTTTTCCCCATTGAATTTCCAAGGCCCAAAAGAGTGCAGCAGATAATTGGTGTCTAATAAATATCTGTTGGAGGAATAAACAAGGCAAATTCTTGCAGCATTGGTGACGGATTGGAGATGGGTGAGGGGGGAGTTAGAGAAAGGGGCTCAGAACAACTCCTGTTTCTCCTTGTTCCCAGGAACAGATGGTGGTACCATTTACTGAAGAGGGGAGCCTGGAGGAGGACAGTTCAGGGGTGAGGCACATTGACTTGTAGGTACCAGTGAGAGTTCCACACTGGCAGCTGGCTAAACAGATGTGGAGCTCGGAGGAGAAGTCTGGCTAGAGATGTACCTTTGAGACTCATCCAAGAATAGGTGGAAATCAAAGCCAAGGCTGGGGATGAGATTACTGAGGGAGAAAATATAAGAGGGAAGGACCATTCAGTTGCTGGCAAAGTAGCATAGATTTGGGAGAGTCCGGGGAGATGAGCTGAAAATGCCAGCAGAGACCAGCTCAGTGTGGCTTTGCTGCCCACGGTAAGGCGTCTGGATTGAGCCATGCCTGGAAAACACCCTGTATTCATTTATTCATTCATTCAGTGAGTATTTACTTATGTTTACTATATACCAAACACTGATTTGGGCCGTGAGATACGAAAATGATGAAAATACTGCCCCAAAGGGCTCACTGCCCTTGTAGGGAGACAGGGATAAGAAGAAACTGATTGAGGAATCAGTGTATAGGTGAAACAATTGAGATGTGCACAGGGACGTGTACGTCTCAGAGAGGTGGGTGGCAGGGTGGCATCGTAGCTGCGGTGCGTGGTGAGTAGGAGTTCGCCAGCTGGCCGGGTGTGTATTAAAGACACACCCAGACCAAGAGCCTGCGAAGAAGGTGGCATGGTTTGTTCAAAGCACTTGGAGCTGTTGGTGTCATTGAAAGCAGCGTGCGGCGAGAGACAAGGATGGAGAAACAGAGCAGGTTGGGGAAGACGATGGATCATATGCGAAGGACCTGGTCACATTCCCTTGTAGGTGGCAAAGGTGTCACACAAAGAATTTTATATGAGCTGGGCTTAAGGGGAAAATCTGGGTGCAGATTGGTGTGAAGAGGTCTGGCCGTGGTCTAGGCAGGAACTAGCACAGTTCTGATTCAAGCAGATTTTATAGAAGTGAGACATCACTGGGACATAAGGAAGAATGGAGATCAAGGATGACTCTTAGACTTCTATCTTGGAGGACGGGTACATAGTTATTCCACAAACCATGGGGCAGAGTGACTAAGGAGAAGGAGGTGGCCAACTCTGGATAAACTACCTACCTGTGGGATACCACGCCCGTGGGTATGTGTGGGCCAATAATACACAGGGAGTGAGAAGAAAAAACAGAGGTTACGCTGTCTCCCAAGTTTCTGATTTGGGTGACCGGGGGACAATGGTGCCGAGAACTGTGGGGGGGGGGGGATTGATGCAGGTTGGGAAGCACACGTCTAGTCTGGGACACAGGATGTGAGGCAGCTACAGGACCCCCAGGTGGGAGTGCCTGCCTGGGGACCAGAGGCCGGATCCTGGACCTGGCAGAGTAGAAGATTTTGAGACTTGAGCAACTGATCTTTGTTGAAGCCAAGGGAAGTGGTCAGCTCCCAATTGGAGGAGGACACGAGCATAAGGGACCCTAAATCCGGGGGTAGGAGAGAGTTTTGCTGGGCATCAAATGATGTGAAGGCACCATAGAAATACAAGGAATTAATGTCATGACACTGAAGGACATTCAAAATATTGTCAGTCAACGTCAATCTCAAATTACACATAAGCTAAAATTTTAAGAGGCTATCATGATAAAAACAATGTAAATCTCATATATGAAACATCTCTGTGTGTATATTTCATATATTTCTATGTTTTATATATTTCTGTGTCCATGTATTTATGTCTTACCCTCCAGGGCCACCGTGATACGACAAAATGAAAAGTCAGAAATGCACCAGGAACGCTGGCTTCTGACTCACCAAGCTAACAGGTCACCAGGATGTTTTATGGAGGAGAAGGAACACGGAGACAGAGACCATCCTCTTACAACTTCCTTCCCACAAAGAGATATTTTCCTCCAAAACTCCCCTAGAAAATTAGAAGATGAAATCTATCCGCAGGCTTCTGTTTATTCTGAAGAGAACACCAGTCATTTCAACTGAGCAAAAGCTGTTTCCCTGAATTGATTCAAAACCCACACGCACTCTATAGGCAGAAAGGACAAAGCCTAGGCTTTTGACTCCCCAGGTCGGATTTAAGTGTGAAAGGGGTGTGCTTCCTTCAGAGGGTGCGTGTAACTCCTACACAAGGAGAAGGGCCCCACGTGGCCTGAGGGGCCTCTTCCTTTGGGGGCTGCTGTTTGAGGTGCTGGGCTCTAGGGTTGGGGGCCTGAGTGTGGGCTGAGGCTCCTTCACAGATGAGCTGGGAGACTCCTTGCAAATCGACTAACTACTCTTCTAGCAGTTTCTTCCTTTAAAAAACAAATAAATTATGTGTCTAAGGGTCGCGCCGGCCTCCCTGGTGTCACGCTGTGATTGTGAATCCATCAGACAAGAGGAGGTATGGCCCAGAGCAGGATCTCAGCAAACGTACGGTCTATTTCTCCCGAAAACACTAGGAGAAAGGGACCGTGAAAAATCCAATCAAGGAAAGAGAATACTTAGTAGAAAAGACAGGCTGCTCTTTCTAAGAAAGTAAACCCGCAGCTTTCTCATTCCTCTGCCGCAAAGCGAACGTTCTGGAACCCTGACTATCACCTCCCCCAGGCGTGAGGGCTTTACTTCCCGCTCGTCTCAGGTGATCCTGTAAATTTCCTCCCAAGGCTTCAAGAGGTCAGCCCGACAAACAAGGGGCATTTTCCCAAGGGGGCACCAACCATCCTTTGCTGCAACTTGGTTCCAGTTGTTAATTATATTATATGGAGCCCAACAGATGTCTCTTCTTACAACCAAAGTGCATTTTCTCTTCATTCAAATATTTTACACTTCTGATTTACAGCTTACATATATTTCTTGGCTGACCATTCCCTGGGCTGGAGGAGCCCGGGGTGGGGGGTAGACGGGGAGGGTAGTGCATGGCCGGAGCAGGGAGTTTCCACTGGATGGAGACCTCATCCTGTACCCAGGATACTGGTGAGCGCCAGAGTCACTTTTCCTCTGCCACTAATTTGCATTCCTTTGTATCTGTGTCCAGAGCTTCCACCATGGAGGCACAAAGGGACGCCTTGCCCTGCCCTCCTGCTGCCACCCAGCCCCGGGTGTATCTGCTGGCCCTGCTGCATCGCAAACGGTTCCTTCTTGCTGGACCATGATTTTCCTCCAAGAGGTATGCCAGGCTCTCAAAGAATTAGAGCTGCGATAACTCAGTTTTTTCTCTCGTCTGACTAACGAGGAACAAACTAAATGGTGTCAGTGTAATTATCATCTGTGTCGGTGAGCATGACAGCTTAAAATGTTTAGTGATTCCACTGGACCGACCTCGGTTTGTACCACACCTGGACCCCCCCACCATGGCGCCAGCCACACAGGCTTCCAGTCACTTCCCTCCTTCCAGTTGGGTTAATGTCGGCTGCAGATGCAGGGGTGGGGAGAGCTCAGCCTGAAGGTCACTTGCATCGAGGCTGTGGGGACGTGGTTCTGTATTGTACCTTCTGCAGACAGGCTTCTGGAGTTCTTTCTTTATTCCCTTTCTCCGCTGTTTCATCATCCTCTCTTCCACCCACTTTATCTGGTTTCCATTCTTCCAAAGTTTTGTTTTGTTTTGTTTTACAGTAGCTCCTTGTTGGTTATCTATTTTAAATATAGCCGTATGTACATGTCAATCCCAAACTCCCAATTTATCCCTCCCCTGGACCCTTCCCCCACAGCCCCGGTAACCATAAATTCGTTCTCTAAGTCTGTGAGTCTGATTCTGTTTTGTAAGTAAGTTCATTTGTATCAATTTTTTTTAAGATTCTGCATATAAGTGATCTCATATGATATTTGTCTTTGTCTGACTTACTTAACTCAGTATGATAGTCTCCATGTCCGTCCATTTTGCTGCAAATGGCATTATTTCATTCTTTTGAATATTCCATCGTATATACATACCACATCTTCTTTATCCATCAACAAAGTTTTTGCTAAAGTCACTGATGGCCTCTGGATCCCTAAGTGCAGGCACATTTTTTTCAGCCTGTTGCTGACTTCTCAGCAGAATCTAATTCAGGGCAGCCTTCTCTCTGCCCTGTTTCTGGAACACCAACTACCTCCTCGCCAGGCTGCCCCTCCCGATTCCCAAGAGTTCCTGCAGGATCAAGCCTAGCCCTTCCCTCTTACCCCCTCAAAACAATCCATGGCTTCTCAGGTCCATGGCTTTAAAAGCCACAGATGTCCCAGCCCAGGCTACATTTCTTATTTATTTATTTTTTTTCTTTTTTTTTGCGGTACGCGGGCCTCTCACTGCTGTGGCCTCTCCCGTTGCGGAGCACAGGCTCCGGACGCGCAGGCTCAGCGGCCATGGCTCACAGGCCCAGCCGCTCCGCGGCACCTGGGATCCTCCCGGACCGGGGCACGAACCCGCGTCCCCTGCATCGGCAGGCGGACTCTCAACCACTGCGCCACCAGAGAAGCCCTACATTTCTTAATTATATACCCGTGGAATCAAATGCTACTCAGTATTTCCCCTTAGTCTCAAAACTCAATTGTCCCACATAGAACTCATCATCTTCCACCAAAATCTGTTTCTACTCCTCATGATGTCTTCCTCTCTGTGACCCACCAGACACATCAGAAATCTGCTCCCTCCCTCCCCTCCACTGACTTCATTCAAGCAAACAAGTTCTGGGACGTTGAGTCTCCAAAGGTCTCTGAATGCACTCTCTTCACTCCCCCCCCCCACCAGCCATCTGACCACCATCATCACCTGTTACCTGTAGGGATGAGTGTCTCCTACGTGATCTTCATGTTTCATGCCTCCCTCTTTTCAACCCTGGCTCCACTAGACTAGGCTTAGGGGTGAAATAGACATATGACACGTCATGATGCTACTTGAAACGGTGCACCTTACTCTGCGTGTGGAGTTCACAATGCTTAGCCTGGTCTGCAAAGTCCTGCGTGGTGATCCCTGTCTGTGCATCTGGCCGGTTTCCCATCAGTCTCTGCGCTTAGCCGTTTAGTCGATAAATAGCAAGTGTGCTTTTACGCCGTGCGCGTTTCCTCACGCGCAGCCCGTCGCACGGGAGTTCTAGGAGCCACATTTTCCTGCTTTGCCCCTTGTCACCAAAAGTTTTCTCAGCCTGGAACACACATATGTGCACCTACACACACACACACAATCTCCGTGCACACCCACACCTGGTATCTTTTTGGAAAAAAAAAAAATTCCATGTACCAAAGTAGCTTTTAAAATGTTCATACCTGTTGACATGCTATTTTTCTCCCCTAAGAAATTGATCCTAGACTATAGACAGAACATGAAATAAAATGTAATCAATATAGAGTTATTTATAATTTTTAAAGTTATTAAATGAAATGAGAGGAATAGTGAAATAAATAAGGGCTGAAATAGAACAGAATACCTGTAGTTATTACAATTGGGACTTTGAACAACAGCACTGCAAGTTCAGCTTGAACCCCTGCCCATGCTGTTCAAAGACATAACAATGACAAAGTAGAAGGGAGAAAAATCATAAAAGACACAGGCACACAAAAAAGCAGGGCCACGCCTCCTAGGACCCAAGGGAACAGGAAGGCCAGGAGGTGAAATGGGTTCAGGCTGCAGATGCCTGTGTGGGCAGAGCAGGGGCTGCTGGAGGTCACCGCCTAACCATTCTCCACAGAGCTCCCGCTGGGAACTGGGGCAGGAAGGGGGTTTCCACTCATGACGAGAGATGGGCAAGGCTGCTGCTGACAGTGATATCCATGGCTGCACCCCCTGTGAAGCTTGGGCCTGAGGAAGAAAGGGCCATCCAGATGCAGCCCTGTGCCCAGAACTGAGCCAGCCCCTGGTGACCACAGTGACCTGCATCCAGATGCAGCCCTGTGCCCAGAACTGAGCCAGCCCCTTGTGACCACAGTAACCTGAGTCTCATGCTGCACCTGTGTCCGGGGGGGGCCACATGGTGACAAGGGACAAGCTCCTAGACTGGGGGGAAAGCAGGGGGAAGTCAGAGAACTCCCTTCTCTCTCGAGAGCCATGAACACAAAATTCCAAGAATCACTTGCAGAAACCTCATGCTGAGGAAAACAGGTGACATGATTATCAATGGGAAGAAGTGTTTGCTCCAGGTGAAATTAGAACAACAGACTTATAGGAAAAAGACCTTAAAATAAGCATGTTTTGATTCCTCAATATGTAAAGGAAAAAAGCCTAGTTTTAGAAGACAAGAAATTATGAAACAAAAAGGAAAACTTGAAACAGGATTAAGTAGCCATGGAAAAAAGGAGCCAGATGGAAACCTTGAAAATGAGCAGAGGGAAGATTCAACAAAAAGAAGCACGAAAACAACAGAGGATGATCTTCAAAGTTCTGAGAAAGAACATTTGTCAACCCAGAATTCTACACCCAGCTAAATCTTTTTCAAGAGTGAAGGAAAAACATATTTTCAGATAAACAAAGGCTAAAAACTTGCCACTCAAAGACTCAGTAAAAGAGCTGCTAGAAGTCTTACTTCAGCAAATATACAAGCAAGCCCAGAGGGAGGGGGTGGGTGCAAGAAACATTGATAAAATACATCCGTAAGTTTAATTAATTACTGACAATGAGAAATTATAATTATGTGTGCTTTGTATGGTGAACCAACCTTAGACAGCCTTGATTAGGAAGGTGTGGGAGGGAAAGGATGTTAGTCATTGGGTCCTTTAAATGTGCTAAAGACTTAGTCTTGTTCAGGAGCTTGATGGAGACATGGAATAAGTCTAACATATATGTTTGTGTAATTTTTGAACAAAACTTAAAGAGAAATACAATCTATAACTTTCAAACCAGCAGAAAAAAATATAGAAAAGAAAAAAGGAATTCCTCAGAGAAAATAGAAAGAAAGAGAAAATAAAGATAAATGTTGATAAAGAGGGCCAGGAAGCAAGGTAGTCATAATGCCAAATGTGTCCATTATTGCAGAGAATATGATAGATTAACCTTACATATTAAAATCAGAGAATCAGTCAGGTTAAATATGTATATATTAATATATATGTATATGTTCCTCATAAGAGATACAACTAAAACAGAATGAATCAAAAATATTTTCAATATAGAGCTGGAAGAACATATCCCAGGGAAGTACTAACTGAAAGAAAATTGTTTTAGTGATATTAATATAGAAAATATAAAAATTGAAGGTAAAAAGAGAGACCTTACATTATGATGACAAGAATAATCAATAAAGAAGATATTTCAATTCAATTAGGAAACAATAATAAAATACATTTTGAAAAATAAAAGATTCACTAAACAAATCATAGTTTAAAGAGGAAATCATAACACAGCAATGAAAATTATGAAATATTTGGAATGAAGGACCATGACACTAGTACATACAAATACTTGTGGGATGTATCTAAAGTGGTTCTTGGAGGTAAATTTATAGCCTTAAAACACATTTATTAAAAGAAAGAAATATTGAAATAAATAAAAAGAAAATAGAAGAAAGGAATAGTTATATCAAGAGCAAAAGTAACTAAAATGAATATAGAGATCTAAAGATGGGTCTTTAGAAAGACTATTAAATAGAATAAAACCAAACAAACAACAACAAAATAACTCCAACAAGAATGAACAAGAGAAAAAAGAAAGAAAAAGTGAAGAAAAGAAAGAAAAAAAATGAAGATATTAGGAATGGAAAGGAGGCTTAACTACAGACACAGAATATTCTGAAGAACTTTATATCAATACATCTGAAAAGTTAGAAGAAATGTGGAACTTTCTAGAAAATATTTACCAATACATTAATAAAATATATTTTACTAATAAAATGCAGGTTATGTGAATAAACCTATAATCACTAAATAAATTGAATTGTTGGTAAAATAATCGAATGACCCAAAAGACACTATCCCAGATAGTTTTAGAGACATGGATAGCCTTAGAGTTGAATTTTTCCAAACCTTCAAGAACAGATAATCCCAACTTTACACAGCCATAAAGCCTAAAAAACAATTGAATATCAACCCAACTTAGATTTTTTTCTGGGAATGCAAAAACGGTGCTACATCTGTAAATGTCTATACCACACTAACAAATTAACAGAAAAAATATAATTTAGTATAATTTATAGTAGATTCAGAAAAGCACTGAATAAAACCACTACTCATGTTGAGTAAACAACTCTTACATAACAAGAAATATAAGAAAGAATTCTTAACCTAATAACAAAGATCATCCCCAAACATAGAGCAAACATCATTTTTTTTAAATATTTATTTATTTGGTCGCACCAGGTCTTAGTTGTGGCTTGTGGGCTCCTTAGTTGCGCAGGCAGGCTCCACATGCTGCAACTATGGAGCCGGCGAGCCACAACTAAAGGAGCCCTGGAACAAGCATCATTTTCAATGGCAACTTATCATAAGCACTTCCTTTCTAGACAGTTACAAGTGAAGGATACCCCAGATCTTGAACACTGTGCTGGGGGCCTTAGTCAATGCAGTATGAATAAAACAGATTTTTAAAATGTAAGTAATAGTCAAAAGGCTATTATGTGCAGATATTATGTACATGAAGTGGTAATTCTAAGAGAAACCAATGGATGATAATTACGAAAACTCATTCATAGTCTAATAAATGTGAGTCAAAACAAAACACTATTTTGCATATCAGATGCGCAAATATTTTGACAATGAAATTCACTGTTAATAAGTAAACTGTAAGATTGCATTCTAATACTCTCTTGGCAGACACTTAAATTGGTATGGCTTTTCTTTTATTTCTATATATTAATGGGGATTTCTATGTATTAATGGGGACTTCCTGAGACAAAGAATATGATATTAACATCTTAAAACTTGGGTGCTGCAGTCCTGGCACATTCATAGGCACTTAGTAAACACTGGCTAAATGAGTAAAAGAAACATGGACAGACTATTCATATGACTAGGATACATTGCTGTTTTTGTTGAAAATAGTTTCCCACTGTGTGATTGATCTTTTATAATGTTGATGGTAGTTAATCCTCTTAAGTTCAGGCAGCTGGAAAGTGGAGGAGGTGGGTTCCAGCCCAGGTGTGTGCGGGGCAAAGCCCACACCCTCGTTTATGGCATTTCATTAGATATAAGGATGCGGGATTGATGGGGCCAGACAGGTATGCAGGGACCAGGCAGAGCATGAAGGTTTTTAATGCCCTCATCGAAGGTGTTTGGGATTTATTTAATAACTCTTCCAGGTGAAGGAGGGATGGGGCAGTATAATAGGGTAGAGGAGGGTGCCAGGAATTTTTTTAATTTAATAATTTTAGCCGAAGATCTAAATAGACTTTTCACCAAAGAAGATATACAGATGGCCAAGAGGCACATGAAAAGATGGTCAACATCACTAATTATTAGAGAAATGCAAATCAAAACTACAGTGAGGTATCACCTCACACCAGTAGAATGGCCAACATCAAAAAATCTACAAACAATAAATGCTGGAGAGGGTGTGGAGAAAAGGGAACCCTCCTGCACTGTTGGTGGGAATATAAATTGGTACAGCCACTATGAAGAACAGTATGGAGGTTCCTTAAAAAACTAAAAATAGAACTACCATATGATCCAGCAATCCCACTACTGGGCATATATCCAGGGAAAACCATAATTCAAAAGTATACATGCACCCCAATGTTCATTGCAGCACTATTTACAATAGCCAGGACATGGAAGCAACCTAAATGTCCATCGACAGGTGAATGGATAAAGGAGATGTGGTACATATATACCATGGAATATTACTCAGCCATAAAAAAGAATGAAATAATGCCATTTGCAGCAACATGGATGAACCTTGAGATTGTCATACTGAGTGAAGTAAGTCAGAGAAAGACAAATATCATGATTATCGTTTATATGTGGAATCTAAAAATATGGTACAAATGAACCTATTTACAAAACAGAAATTGAGTCACAGATGTAGAAAACAAACTTATGGTTACCAAGGGGGAAGTGGTGGGGGATAAGCTGGGAGGTTGGGATTGACATATACACACCACTATATGTGAAAGATAACTAATAAGAACCTACTGCATAGCACAGGGAACTCTATTCAGTGCTCTGTCATGACCTATATGGGAATCAAGTCTAGAAGAGAGTGGATATATGTATATGTATGGCTGATTCACTTTGCTGTACAGCAGAAACTAACACAACATTGTAACTCAACTAGACTCCAACAAAATAATAATAATAATTTTAAACAGGACAATGGCATGATCCCATGCCTGTTTGTAGGGGGTAGGAGGGATGAATATGTAGTGCACAGAGATTTTTGGGGCAGAGGAACTACTCTACTGTAATGGTGGATACGTGACCTTATATATTTGTTCAAACCCGTATTATGTATGAGCAGGGAAGCCTGATGTAAACCAGGGACTTCAGTTAATCATAATGTGTCAATATTGACTCATCAACTGCAACAAATGTACCACATTAATTCAAGATGTTCCTAATGGGGAAACTGGTGTTGAGGCCAGGCTGAGGGAGTGTATGTGAATTCTCTGTACTTTACAGTCATTGTTGTGTGAAACTAAAACTTTTCTAAAAAATAAAATAAAATCTAGTACTACTAATAAAAAATGTCATTCTGGTGATAAAAGAGAGGCAGACGGGGTGTGGTGAGGGAGACGGCAGGAGGCAGCTTCACTGCGAACACTGGGGTCACTCGGAGCAAACCTAGACCTCTTCCCAGGAGCACCGTCCATCCTGCTGCTCTGGGTGCACTGGGAAGGGGCAGGGAGAGGAGCCAGCAGGTTCCTCCCTGTGTTTTGCCTGGGGAGTGAGTGGGTTGATGAACTATTTCTTCTGACAGTCAAGGAAGGCCTTTGAGAGCAGCCAGCACACCGGATGGGGCTCCTTGCCAAGGCTTACATCTTAGATAACTTCCTCCCTGTGAGGGCTACCTGAGGAGGTTGGTGCATCGGTGTGCTGAGTGCAAATGGCAGAAGCACCGCTTTGTGCATGACCTACATTCTGAGAGAATGGAACCAAGATGATTTTGATAAGAACCGAATGAAGCTTTGTCAAGGGAGCAACCCACACAGGTCATCTGGATCTGCGTCCTCAGTGCTTAAAGAAATGACCAGGACTCAAAGTCAGCCCAGGCAATCTCCTCCTGCCAGATATAAAGACGTATTTAGTGGGCATATTCGGTCTTCCGAAGATTAGGAAGAAAATGAATCCTGAATTCCAGAGAAATCCAGTTTCTCTTTGAGTCTCCTTCTCGGCAAGCCATGAGTCACAAGACTTATAGCGGACCACCTCATAGGATCCACTGGCCCTGGGTTTCCGCCCCCTGACTCTGAGTCTCCCCAAAGAATACCTTGGAAGACTTTCCATTACAGTTATCTATACTTTAAAAAAAAGTCAAAGTGGGTGGGTATTTGTACATTACATGTCATTCATTATTCCAAATGTAATTTTAATCAGTTCGACATGAAAGCATCTTAATATTCTCAGTAATGGCACTGGTAACTTTAAATATTAAAATCCACATTAGGAATTCCCCTGCCTATGTGAAAACTGCAGTATTTGCATTATGGACTGTGAGTATGACCCCGTCTATACTTTCTGAGTACTTGTGCTGGTGCCCAATCCCACAGCAAATGCCAGGGAGATCGGTGGTAAACAAGTCCCTAACACAACAAAATTAAATGTTCCTAAATATCAACTTGAAACAAATCCTCATTATGCAGCAGGGGTAATTCTGTACCATGTGTTTGTGACACTCAGAGAAGGCTTTTAGGACACACAGCATTACCATAATTTTTTCGACTGGGGTTCTCATAGGACCTCAGATGAAGTCCCTACCCTTAATTTTAATTGCATAGGCTGCATTCTTAATTAAAAACTGTACAAATGGATTTTATGCCATGCCAAAAGAAATCCAAGTTCATTAGTTGTGAAATCTTTTAAAAATTGATGCAAATATGTGGATTCCTTAAAAGTTTGAACTTGAAGCCCTCATTTTATGTCGAGTTGCTTTTAATCTAGAGAATAATGAAGTCAGTATACATGAAGGTTGCTTTTTTTTTCTTTTTCTTTTTTGGGGGGTTATTTTCTGTCTTTCTGGTTTTACATTTTTCCTTGTAGAATGAGATTCATTTTAAATTCAAATTCTTTAGAGATTTGTAGGGGGAAAATCCTTCTGACCTTTCCTCTCTGAGTTTCTCAAATGAAATCTCATAAGCCCTTTAATAATGTTGCTTATTAAGGCACAATTACATCATCTTCAGTGATAATAGACATCAAACTTGCCAGCCTATAGAATTGAGAAGCGCTTTCTCTGAATGCACATCACTTACTTATTGCTGTAGATTCAGTTTTTCTAATTTAAATAATTTTCTCCAAAATGTTATCCAAGCCACCTTTGCGTTTTTAAAAAATCTTTAGACAGCTGAGCTCAGTCAAGGAAATGGAATGACCGTTTTCTCTCATTTTAATTGTGTGTTGCCAAGCAGACTACCTTGTGCACAGTGGGAATTCAATAAAGACGTGTATTTGTTGAAGGTGTGGGTGCGGAGTCTCACTGAACAGAAGGAAGCTTATCTCTTCCAGACAGAAGAAGTTTGGGCAGTTGGGTATATGGAAGTTAGTTATGACTAAATCATAGCCCAGTGTCTCTCTGGAAAAAAAAAAATAGCTTTACAAAATTTGTTATAGCAAAAAAAAAAAAAAGTGTGCACCTATACCTTGCATAGAGCTGCTGTCCCATATGCCAGTCAGTGGTCCTACATGGCTATTTAAGTTTAAATTTAAATTAGTTCAATGTAAATAACATTTAAAATTTGATTCTGCAGACATACCAGCCACACTTCTAATGCTGAATAGACAGACCATCAGGGCAGGAGGTTCTATGGGGCAGTGTTGACGTGAGACGTTTTCGTACGTGTATGTGTGTCTCATCCTTATCTGCCCCTGGACTTTGGTTCCGGCCATTCCCACCTCACTCCACACAAAACATCAAAACTTACAATCATTCAGCTCCTTCAAAGTGTGCCTTCTCCGTGAAGCAAACTCTGGCCTCTCCCTTTCTTACTTCCTACAGCCCTTCACGTGAAACTGCTCCACAGTTCTCCTCAGGCAGGGACAGAGGATCCTTGAAAGCAGGCTCTTTTTCTTCTTCCCCAGCCACAGGGGCACTTAACCAAGGGGGTTTTCGTTAACTATCTCCTGTATGAGGATCATGAATCTCACTTACACTATTCAAGCTGACTTCCTCCCAGTATCCTGGTGTGGGCTGTGTCAGACACATCAGGACCCATGTGTGACACATAATGTGAGGAAGCTGCCTGGCTGCCCCTCTCAGGTTCTCGCTGACGGCCAACTGCCCCAACCAGCCCCAAACTTCCTCTCCAGAAGGTCCCAAAGTGTTAGTGGAAAGCCCAAGCCACCTGAGGGCAACTTCTCATGACCACAAGCTCCTGCCTGAGCAAGGATGCACTTCACTACTCTACCAGGGAGATTTAGCAGGAAAAATGAAAGCCCTGGTCACAGTCTGAAAATCAGAGTGAAACTCTTGGCCTAGTTGGTAACCAGTGTAACCTCTGCATGTACTCCTTTCCTATACTTCTAGAATCTCAAAAAGACGGCACATGTATCAGTCAGGCGCTGCCACAGAACAAATCACCCCAACGATCTTCCTACAACAATTTTTATGCCTCGTGAGTCCATGGCTCACCGAGTGGTTCAGCTGCTCTGGGTAGACTGGCTCATCTCGGCTGGGCTCTCGTATCTGCAGGCAGCTGGTGGGTGGCCTGAGATGGCCTTGGCTGGGATGATCGACTCTGGGACACAGGACTCTGATCATCCAGGGTGAGTTTTCATAGTGGAGACAGAGGACAGGAGAGGGAGCAGAGGCATGCAAGGCCTCCGGGCACTGCCACTGGCCCCATCGTCCATGGGCCAGCGAGAGTCAGAGGTAGCCTGGAGTCAACAGAAGGGAGAAGAGGCCCCCTTCCTTGATGGGAAGAGCTACCAAGTCACACTGCAAAGGGCCCGGGTCCGGCGAGGAGTGAAGGATTGTGGTTAATTTTCTTTTCAACAGAGCAGCTTTATTGAGATATAATTCGCAAACCATCCAATTCACCCATTTTCAAGGGTACAATTCAATGTTTTTTGGTATATTTACAAAGTTGTGCAATCGTCACCACAGTTGAATTTAGAATATTTTCTTAACACCAGAAAGAAATCTCATATCCATTCGAAATCACTCCCCATTTCCCTCCAAGTCCCCCGCCGCCATCCTAGGCAGCACTACTCTACTTTCTGTCTCTATGCATATGAAGGCTGTGGCTAATTTCGCAATGCATCTTGCATCTGTCCACACAACCTCTCCTTCAAAGGACTAATATGAAACATGCTATTCCATGAACTACAGGGCACTGGTCTAATTAGATAATCGATTTAATTTCTGATTCTATTGCACCCTGAGAGGTTAGGCTAATGGGTGCCGAGGCCAGAATCTGAGTTCCATTGTCTGATGTCCTGGAGCTGATGTGTAATGTCCATCTTTGACCAGAACCTCGGAGGAGGAGACTCCCATGCCTGGGAGGTTTCCAAGGCAGAAGCAATTGTCCTCAACCAGGGATGTTCTGGCTTGAAATTTCGTGTAAAAGCTGCAATAACTTCTAGGTTAAGAAAAGTTCATGTTTTTCTCCCATTCCTTTTTTCTCTCTCCTCTTCTCCTTCTGCAAATGGAACTAGGAATGTTGAAATGTTGGGGAAAAAAAAAGATACTCTCATGGTATTTCTGATCCAAGCAGAAGCAGAAAGTGCCCAGGGATCTCATGGGAGGACCTCTTCTCAATGATTTTCAGTTGAATTTTTACAGGCCCATGAGGTTAGGAGAGTTAAACAAACTTTGGATAAATGCCACTGGCTTTTTATTCATTTACGAACTAACCCTTCAATTCTTTTGAGGTTCAGCCATCAGCGCTTTCCACAGAGCCTGAAAACAAAATGTTTCAGTATGATTGGAATACACAGTGTTCAGAAAATGTAATAAAATGGAAAATAAGGCCCAGAATTTCATTTAACAGAATTATTCAAAGACTTCTTCATAAATTTTGTTTACACAGAGATTCATTTGGGTCAAGTTCCGTAACTCAGCAAATAGCTAGGCTGGTCCCTGACAATTCAGCAGCCTTTCAGAATTCCAAACTTTCTGCCCAGTTGGCTCGGTCTGCCCGTGGATTCCAAATGTCTCACTGTAACGAACAGCCAGGAGAAAACTGTAAATTTGATCCTCCGAGCGAAAGGAAACAGTTGAAGATTTGCACCATCGTGGATCTGACAAAGCTGCTAGAACGAAATGTGTCCTGATGAATAACGTCGAGATCATCTTCCCAAATTTACCCTCACCCCTCGCAGCCCCGCAGGACAGCAGGAGCCAGACAAACTGAGACGTTACCTCAGGGAGGGGGGGGGGAAGGGGGGTGCTTACTGAGCACCAAGCCCAGCACATTGCATTGGTAAATGCCCCCCTTTTCCAGAACTATTCAGGAGATGGAGGAGAGAAGCAAAGAGAGAGGAAAGAAAAGTCGCTATGAAGGCTCAATACCTTTAAGTGCTTTGTTTAAAAAGAGAAAAGCGCCAGGAACAGAGGAAAGTGAGCTGAAGGGAGACACCAGCCTCCCCTGCCAAACCAGCCTTTTCTCTGTAAAGCTTTTGTTTCTTCAAAGGTGCCATAAAGCCTGAAAGGAAAAGAAAGGAGGACTAGAATGTCATTCTTTTCAGATCTTTCTTTTGCAGTTGACTTTGATTTTGGACTCCACAGCCTGCCTACCTTGGGCGCGCTTTCCTTCCCCGCCCCATTTTGGTTCCGTGAATTAAGTTTCTCAGCCGGTACGGGGCTTGTCATTAGCAATCCAGGTACCAGCATACACGGGATCCATTTGTACGGATTCCTTTACACCGTGAAAAGCAACATCTTGTCCTGGACTTCCCCATTTCAAAGCCTTACCTGAGACTATTTCACAGACTCTTGGAACTGCAAGAGTCCTAGAGGACCCACGGAGTGTAATTGTCAAGCCATGTGCCAGAAAAAAAAAAAATGCACACAACGCGAAAAGCTTTTGGTTTGTCCTAGAATCCTAAGCTTTACCAAGAAACGTTAGACCCCTTCTAAATATCTCAGGAAGAGGAACAGTAGAAGGTGGTGAATAGTTAAGGACGGGGTTTTCTTTTTCACCCCTTCTCCCAAGCTTCTTTTATCAAAAACAGATAAACGAAGGCCTCAGTGCAACCTCTGCCTCATCTATTCTTGCACTTTCTCTTCCTATCCACCAGCCTCCCTTTTCTCCCTGCAACCGCTGACCCCAGGTCTTTGATCTTTCCAATTCACACTTGAGTTCAGATATTTGAGTACCTGTGATTTCCAGACATTGTAAAAGGCACTGAGAGGGCCTAGGTGAGCAAGACGTAGCCCCCATCCTCAGGCATCTCCTAGACCAGCGAGAGAAATTGGGATACCGTGTGATAAATTCTCACCTGAGGTATACACTCAGGTTTCCTGGAACCTACAGAAGGAAAGCACTGACTTTGATGGGGAAGTCAGGGATGATTTGGGGGCAAGGAGGGAATATTTTAACAGGATATTAAATATGAGGTCAGAGTTTTCGAGGCAGAGGAAGGAGATGAAAGTGCTGCAGGAACAGGAACGCAGCACAGCAAGTGCAGTGGAGGGGACGCTGTGTCCAGGAGAGAGAGAACCTGCCAGGTGGAAGCTCAGTGCCTGCAGTGCAGAGGATGGGGGAGCAAAGCCAACATGGCCACCAGTGAAAGGTCTCGAGTGCCCCGAGGAGGCATCTGGGCTGTGCCCACCTTGGATGGTACCAGTGGATGGTTGGGAGGTGACCTGAGAAACGTGAGAACCAAGAACAAGATCACCTGCCAGGAAGCTGCGTCATCATCTAAGCAAGGAAGGGTCAGATGTATCCAAAGTAGAGGCTTCAGAGGGGAAGGGATAAGACTCAGTGACTGGTGGCCACTGGAGAAGGGCTGGAAGGGAAGACTCAAGGCTGCCTGAGAGGTCTACGTGACCTCAGGAAGGTCAGAGTGATGGTATCGGTGCAGAGGCAAAACCACTGGGAAAATATCAGGGGCAGGCGTGAGGAAGCGACTTCAGCTGGGGTCGTTTATGGTGTGATGCACCCAAGTGGATTGTCTAGGAAGACTCTGGAAATACAGGAATGATTCTGAAGGGGGTCTGGAGAGAGAAATGTGGGATCCAGGAGCATGTCAAGCACAGCTGAAAGCCTTGGAAAGACTGAAATGACCCAGAAACATTCCACAGAGGAGCTGACAGACCATAAAGTAGCATGACATGTGCAGAGTATGTACACATATCAGGAGGAGAAGATGGACATCAAACCAGGAAATGTAGTAAGTTGCTACTAGCCATGGATAAAGTGAGCATTCACTGATTATGCTGGTAGCTCATAGGAAAGAATGTTGAGGGTAGAGGATGAGAGAGAAAGAGGAGAAGGCAAGGAGAGCGTCCCAGAGGAAGGAAGGCTTGAGCTGGTCTCTAAGGGCAAAGGATACCACATGCTGAACGAAGAGGGAAGGCAGCCCAGGGGGCAGCAGCGCCACGAGGAGTGGTTCTGGTCATCTGGGACCACCGGGCCTCAGCTGGGAGTAAGGGCTGAGGGGCAGAGGTCATGGTAAGGAAGAGGCTGAGAATATTCACAGAGGACAGATTATGGGGGCATTTATGGCAGGAAAAGATACTTGGACTTCATCTTGAAATCAAGGAGGAAATACCAAAGAATTAGGTGAGAGGGTAACATGATGAGACTTGCAGTCTTGAAAGGTGGTTTCGGCAGAGGATGGAGGAAATTTTGCAGAACTCTGAGATGTAAGGAAAGCAGACCAGTCAGAAGGCCACCATTTCTGCAGATGAGAAAGAGTCATGGTTTGAACGACAGGCAGGGGAGGGACCACAGATGTTCAGAAGAGCAAAGAGAACCTGTAGGAATTGGTCACTGCTACAGCTGTCGACGAATGAGGTAATGAAAAGACACCTCTCAATTCCAGGCTGGGGCCCGGTTGATGTGGGTTCTGCTGACCTAGATGGAGAGCCAAAGCAGAAAAGCTATTTAGGGAAGCCAGTGAGGTGAGATCTGGGGAAAGGGAAGGGGCTGAGAAAAATTATCCTCAAGCTCTGTTGTGGGCTGTAACACCCACACCACCTCAACTCCAGACTGGACAGTCCTGTCCATCTTATCTTTATCATTGGTGTGTCTAGGTTGAGCCCTTAAATCATAGTTTTATCATTAAAATGTTGAAATACAAATCATTATATTAAAAATATATACTCAGATCTTTATCTACAGACATTGACCCATTCTAGACTTCTCTCAAATTTTAAATAAGTTATCTTACTTCTAGAAAACCAACTAGACACAGCTAAATTCACTTACCAACAAAAGTAATGATACTACATGGGTGTCTAATAGGACTACTTCACCAGTCCTTGAGGGAACACAAATTCTTCTTAGTCGGCTCATTGAAGTTCTAATTTGAGTTTCCATCATAGCATATTTTCTGTCCCACTAGTGTGAAATAATGTCGTGGGAAGAAAGTATAAAATTTACACAAATAGTAAGGACCAGATAGTCCAAAATTTTTCTGAGCATAATAATGTCTTCCAGAGATTGAAACATGGATTATCTGCAAATAATTATCCAACAACTATGGTGTAATGGCATTACTCATCTATTTCCTGGGATAATATCATCCTTGAAAACTACCATGTGTTTGCTAAGCAAACGTAACACCTCTTTTAGTATATTCATAGAGTAAGTTTTATGACAATTCTCTCTTCTTCCGAAAAGCCAAGCCAAATATTTGTTCTCCTAAAATAGCTAACAAAGCAGGTACCACCAAAAAAAAAAAAAAAAAAAAAAAGAAGACAATTGAAAAGAATTTATACTATAGAACTTGAATTTTTTAAATGTAAAAAATATAAAATTCATCTTTTTAAATTGAAAAGAATTTATAATATAGAATTTGTATTTTTTAAATGTAAAAAATTGAAAATGCACCTTTTTTTGGTGCCTATTTGACCGTTGACCCCAATTCTACTAAAGCTCTCTTATTTGTAGAAGGACCTTGAGAAGGGAAAGCATAGCAAATATAAAGGCAAAGGAGGGGGCGAGCTGGATAAACAGAAAATATGAGACAGAAATACTTTGAATGCACACCTGCAAGTCTCCCAAACAAGTCACTGCCACTTGTCCACATCAGAGCTTGAGAAAAGGCTTCAGAAGTCATTTTTCCAGTTTCCTCTGTCGGGAGTCTGCTTCCATTGAGGTTGTAGAAAGCCTCAGCAGTTCTTTGCTCCCACCCTGACAATGAGAAAGAGCATGGCATAATCTACAAATCTTACATTTTCTGCAGCTGATGTCACAAGGCAACTAGGTAAACTGAATTCTGACAAGTCTTTCTTAGGAGATATGAGACATAATAATGGTTTCACTTTTGGCAGTGCACACGGGGAAAAGAGGCAGACACCATGAGAGCAAGGAAGAAGAAAAAAGCTGAAATCTTAACAAACTCTTAGAGACCAAGTGTGGGCTACAGTGAGAATTTTAAATCCCCAGACACAAAGGGAGACCACAATCCCTCACAAGCTTTTTTCTGGGGGTTACTACTAGGTGCTTACAGAAAAGATTGGAGGAAGGGAGAAGACTTATAAGTCCCCCTCATTAGCACATATACACTAAACCCTACTTCCCAGAACCTTCTCTCATATTACGGAAAAATCTTAAACTTTTAAGGAAGGGATAGGAAATCCCTACCCAAACCCTAGGACACAGGCAAAGATCCCTTTGATTCCATAGAAGAGGTAAAAAAAAAAAACATATCTCTCTCTGCTCTGGCAGGAAACTCTCCCTCATCAAAGATACTTCCATAGATATGTAGCAAAATTTGACTGCCCATGGTGAGGGGAGGGCAGAAACACTAAGGAAACCCCAACCTTAATGTACAGATGTACAGAGCCTGCCTAAGACTGAGGATAGGCCAGGAGAACTGAGAATCACCCCCTAATATCACATTGAGCCTTGCACCAGGTACAAGCAAAAGTAGTCTACCACTGTAAGTGCAGATCAGAGTGAAAGATCCCCAGTTTGCCAAGGTATATAGGGACTGTTGAAAACTAAGGATGCAACAGGAAATCTGAAAAACTCTCAGGCAGCAGCCAAGGTCCAGACAAGACAAAAGACTGCAGCAGCACACCAGTGGAGGAATTTCAAGTCTGTGGAGCTTTAAATATAACTATAGCAACAACAAAACTATATGCAACTTAGCTAGTGAGCAGATTGACTCAACATCCACACTAATGACTGGACAGAGGAGGAAGCATGCCCATTTTTAGCATAAATATGTCTTACCTCAGGATCCACTATTCTTCTACACTTAATGTCCTTCCTTCAACTAAAAATTACAAAACATACACACACACACGCACGCAAGAGGGGAACAAGAGGTAAGACAGTCAACAGAAACAGACCCAGAGTTGAACCAAATGTTGGAACTAACAAATGTTTGGAACTTCAAAATAACTGTAGTCAATACGTTAAGGATCTAGTGAAAAAGTGGACAAATTTGCATGAAAAAAATGGGGAAGTTCAGCTGTGTGATGGAGATTACAAAACAGAGCCAAATGGAAATGCCAGAAATAGAAAACACAATATCAGAGATAAAGAATTTCTCCAACTGACAAATTAATCTGGACAGAGCAGTAAAAACAAATAGTGAATTTGAAGCTAAGCCAATAGAAATTGTCCAAACTGAAAAATAAAAAAAAACAAAAAGAGTGGTGGCAGGGGAGAGACAAAGAACAGAACTCTCAAAACATGTGGGATGATATCAGATAGTTTAACATACTTGCAGATACAGTCCCAGAAGCTGAAAAAGGGAATGGGGCAAAAGAAACATTTCAAGAGATAATGACCAAGCATTTTCCAAAATTAAAGAAAAACAAGTCAAAAACCAAGAAGCTTAAGGAACTTTGAGAAAGATAAATTAAACACACACACACACACACACACACACACACACACACACACACACAGACGTGCTTTAATACATCATGGTCAAACCACTAAAAAGCCTAGAGAAAAGATTGAAGATAGTCAAAGAAAAAGAGCATTATATACAGAGAAACAAAGATGAAAAATATTGGAGACTTCATGTCTGAAACTTTGAAGGCCAGCAAATAATAGAGTGACATTTTTAAAGTACTGAGAAGAAAAACTCTGCTAAACAAGAATTTTATAGCCAGTGAAGAAAATACCTTTTAAAAGGAAAGCAAAAAAAATTTTTTATACAAACAGAAGCTGAGCAAATTCATCACCACAACTGCACCACAAATGTACGTTAAAAGAAATTCTTCAGACAGAAGCAGTATGCCGCTAGAAGGAAATTTTGTTCTACCCAAGGCATGCAGAGTTCCAGATGGTAAAAATGGTAAATATAAAATAATTCTTTTTAAGATTTTTAATTTCTTTAAAGGATATTTGACTTTCTAAAGCAAAGATAGTAAAAATATATTGTGGGTATATAACATGTAGAGTAAAATGTGTAACATTAGCACAAGGGATGGGAGAGAAGAAATAAAAGTTGACAGTTATGAGATTAACGCATGCTACTCAAAGTGGTATAATAATATTTGAAGGTGACTGAGATAAGGTAAGGATGTATATTACAAACCCTAGAGCAGCCTGTAAATATATATAAATGGTATGACTAATAAGCCAATTGTGGAGATAAAATGGAATCATAAAAATCACTCAATCCAAAAGAAGATAGGAAATGATGGTGGGACAAACAGAAAACTAATAGCAGCCTGGTATATTTAAATCTAACCATATCAGTAATTACATTAAATGTAAATGTTTTATGAATCCCAATGAAAAGACAGAGAATGGCAGATTGGCCAAAAGAGCAAGACCTAACTATATGCTGTCTCTAAGAAACCCACTTTAAATATAAAGACACATAAAGGTTAAAAATAAAAGAATGGAAAAAGAAATAAAATTAAATCAAAAAATTAAATCAAAAGATTAAAATAAACATGAAGTGACTACATTAATATAGGACAAAGTAAACTTTGGTAAAGAATGTAACCAGAGACAAAGATAGGCATTAGATAATAATAAAGAGGTCACTTCATCAAGAAGACATAGTTTTACTAAATGTATATGCTTAATAACAGCTTCAAAATACGTCAACAAAAACTGAAAGGAGAAAGGAAAGAATCTACACTTGTAGTTGGAGATTTCAACTCCATTATTAGAGTTCAACTCTATTACCAGTATAATTAGAAAGTAGCCACTCACACAGCCTTTTCACAAGCTTATAGTTGTGTTAGTTGGAGGGACCCCTTCAGATTTTGTGTCTGACTCTTTGGACCTGTGGGTATGGAATTCTAAGAAATGTCAGAGCAATGAGGCACAGGGTTCCATGTGGGCAAACATCAGAACTCATGCAGTCATGCTGCGAGCACCTCTGGCTTCTCCAGTGCTTTTCTGGGCCATAATAACTTTGGAAGGCATTGGCTCCAATTCAGCCACCATGTACTTCTTCTCATGCATTTATCCACAAGCATTTATTTATCAAATGTTCCTTATGAAATGTTGCATCTGTACATTTTGCTCTGTACACCAAAACCTCAGTAACTACTGATTGAATGGGATGCTGTGAATGAACCAGACATTAATCACTTTGATTAATAATAACACATAACAGTATCTCAGACCAAATCAGAGCACCACACAGCCCTCATAGGTTGTTTCATATGTGTGTTCAACATCTGAAACAAATTGGTTTAACTATATTTACACAAAGGCAGTTGGATGAGAGAGAGAGTAGGAAACTGGCAAGAAATCTTTTACTATCTCATGATTAAAATAGTAATAATAACAATAATAATCATAAACGCACTAGAAAGTGCCTCTGTGTCCCAGGAGCTATGCTGATAACTCTGCATTGACTCCTTCAGTCCTCCCAACAGTCCTCAAGACACAACTGGCCACATTTTGAGGATGAGGTCATGAGTATTGTGTATGTTTTACACTGTTTGCCCAGGTCACTCAGCTAATAAATGGTAGAGTTGAGATTCAAACCCAGGTTTGCCTGAATGAACAAACCTCACTTGAGTATGTTGGCTAAGAACAACGACTTTGAAACCAAATATTTGTTGGACATTCACTTTGCTTAAGAACGCTATTAGAAGCTATGAGGACAGGTGGGCTAACAGTGGCTCTATGGAGAGTCAGGGGGTTAAGGCAGACAGCCTCCATCTCGTAAAGCCAGCTCCCAGGACCACAATCAGAGGGCACAGGTAATTGGAGGGAGGTTGCTGATGGTCATTTCAAAGGGCAAACAGATTACAATCCATTCTCCTGCCTTGCCCAAAACAGCACTTGTTCTTAGGGATAGAATGAAAATAGTCTTTAAATTGACTTCACCATCTGTTTGGAATAATTTTGCATAATGTGAATAAGCTTTCTAATTTATCATCTCAGATTAGTATCAGAATTTTTAGAGGAAGATGCAAAGGTTGAATTCAGTCCTTGTAGATCAGTATCACAATATTTTATTTTATACATAAGAAAAACTGAGGTGGGGAGACATGATTGTTCCCACTATCATTTATTTAGGGGCTAGATGGGGCAAAAACTCAGTTTTTGGCCTAAGAAGTCTTTATAGTTACTTTTCAAAGGACTGTGGTTTGAGGATGATGGGTGCTTGAGGGTATGAGCACTCCGAATGCTGCCCAGGAAGCGATGTAGTTGTGTTGTCCACTCTAGACATCCCAGCAAGGACGGTCACCCCGGCCGTCCTGGAAGGGAGCTTCGCCGTGATCCCGCAGGGCACACTGAGTCCCCGGTGCAAGCTGCATGTTCCACAGCTGCAGCTGGCTGCACACACCACCTCACACGTGTCTCCCATCGCCCGGCGCACACCCGCCCCTGTGCGCTCAGGGACCTGGCCTGGGTACCAGGAATGATGTGAGGCTGTGAACAGTCTGGACTGTCTCTGATATATGATGTGAGGGGGAAGAAGCCTGGACGGAGGGAAAGGCTGTGAGGATTACTGAGCATTCCACTTCCAATTTCCTGACTCCCCTCTCTGGCAACGTAGATGGGCCTGGCTTTAGGTCAGTAGAGGTGGTGGGACTCTGTGTGTGAACACAGGCGGGATCACGTCCCCCAACCAAATTGCTTATTTAGAAAACCAACCTGAAACAACCCACTTAAAAACCTTAAAAAGCTATTAAATTTCTATATATTTTTCTTTCATAACTAATACATATGTCATTTTTGACAAGATGCGTGTTACTGGTACCGTGACGCAAGCTCCGTAATGAACAGTATTGAGTTGCAGATACAATAAATAATTAGTTGAGTATTTATGCCGGCGGCAACCTATGCACTTAACTAGAATGGCACTTTATTCTCTTTCATCCTTCTGGTACGTTGATGAAGAATATATCCTGGGAAAAAAGGAACATGGTTTCCGAAGGGAGCAGAGCCCTCAGTGTCTCGTGGAGCCCCGACAAGGCTTGTGTTTTGACAAAGTCCATCAGTCGCGTAAAGAAAACCAGATTCTAATGATCACTGCCCAAACCAGCTCGGGCAAAGTGAGCAAAAAAATCTCTCTTCTCTTGTTTAGCATCTTTTATTTTTTGTCCTGGTTCAAACTGGCATCCACTTGGAAAGTGTGCTCACGGGAGAATTTTAATTTATTGATGCTCCTTGCCCTTACTGTACATTCCGGGCTCCTATGTGAGTATAATGGATGAAGCAGATGTTTGACACCACAGCACCTCTTCATAACTCCACTCTTCAAAAACAGTTTTACAAGTACTTACTCGCGTTGGTTCCCATTCCTCACAGGAAGCTGAGGTCATCGTGAAACATGAGGCTGGGGCAGGAGCCTGCAATCATGTGCTTTGCAGCTGGGCCCCCATCTTCTGAGCACGTTAGCGATTTATGAAACAGCCATAATTTTCAGCTTATGGACAAAGAAATAAAAGTGTTGACACCATTATCGTAACATCTGTGAAGGGAAAAATATGGGCCGATTTCTAAGTGCACAAATGGTACCGGAGTTATAAAGATTCTTTTATGCTTAATTGTATTCATTATCAGCCGTAATTATTTCAAACACGAGCAGTTTCTTCCAATTTAATGCCAACCTAAAAGGTTAAGACCTTCCAATAGAGGCTCTTCGACCTCATGATTTGTTGGGTCTGCAGAGTTACGCTAATTGGGAAGCAGGAATGGCTTCTGCGGGCACGCCTGCCTTGGTTTCAGCTCGTCTGTGTGGAGCAGATCTCTGACTGTTAACATCACAGAAGGGCACTTCCAGGCAGGGTCTGAAAGGATTTCCTGGCTTGCACTGTGAGCTGTACTGTTATCATCAGCGGAGTGACTACTGAAGCCTCCGTCTCTCCACCCCCTCCCCAAGCATCCTTGCAAAGAAGCTTCTGTAATTCTGGACTGATGTTGAATAAGGCACTGCGGGCATGTCACTTATGTATGAGAAGCTGACCTCCTTGGCTAAGGTGATTAAGGTATGTCCTCCCTGTGTCAGCAGATAAAAACCACGGTGACAGACCCAAGCCCTCCTGTTCACCGTGGGCTGAGGTGACCCCGGAATCTTCAGCCTTCATCTAACAGGCACCCGCTTTTAAGTGGCGGCTGTCTTCAAAGGACTGTGGTCATGAAGACAGCTAGTGGCAGAGGAGTTGACAGAGCCACCATCGTGCTGGATAAGTACATAACGTCCAGCGCATGTGTGTGTATGTTTGTGTGTGTGTACATCGTCTGCACATATGTGGGCATGTCTGGGGAGTTGGAGAAGAGGTAGAGAGGGCTCCACTGTCACTTTCTAAACCAGCTCTGACTTAGCTCAGACTTTCTGCCTGTAAGGCGTATTTGGGCATAGCCCTGGCGATGTTCTCCCGGCTACGCTGAGGCACACAGCCTCCTCCCTGGTAGAATGCAATTCGGGAGCCCGGAGTGGTTTTCTCAGCCCCATCCATCACCTCCTGCATCACCCTGCTCCTTGATGCTGAAAATCAGTTGTCAAAATACTAGGAACCTGACCCTGCTTCATCTCTTAATTCCTCTCCAGCCATTTAAAGGCAGCCAGCCCTGTGCATTAACTAATAAATGCCCCCTTGCGTTAACGTTCAGAAAGTCATCTGTTGGCCCTCGAAGGTGTCAGCTTCGTGGGACCATGGGACTCCCTTCCATGTTGACACATTTACCCCACTGCTAACAACAGCTTCGTGGCACAGTGGATCTCCTCTTAGCTTAGATACCCTAGAAAACAGCTAAGGCAGGCTTTGCGGGCCGATGTCTTACTTAAAGGTGAAATTCCAGGGCAGAGAGAGAGAAGGAAGAGGACAGTTGAAATAGGGTGGGAAACGAGTACAGGGTGATGTGTTATCTCCCTGGCCCTGCTTTGCAACAGACTCCAAGCTACCAGAGCACGGCTCGACAGGTGTACCCTCTCAGACTGGTGAGATGTCACCAGACAGACCATATGGAAAAACCATGCCCAGAGTTGTGTCCTCCGCAGGGAGCAATGCAATGCCTGTCCCTGTCTCCCGCTGGTCAAAGTGCTCCCAGAATGGAGTCCAACCCCCCTCCCGTCTGGGTTGCGTCACTGGAAGCAGCCCCCCTTCTCACGATATAAAGTCCACCTGCTTACTCGGCTCCGGCACTCAGGCATCCAAGCCCACTTGCTCAGGACTGTGCTGCAAGACTAACGATGTTCGTGGGCTACTCTGCGCCTCCACCAACCTCACAGGCATACAGACTTCATAATCCACGTGCCCATCGTATCTGCCAGGTTGACCAAAAGGCGGTCCCAGAAGACGACTCTGCACCCTGCAAGGCGTGAGGCCGAGCCTTGCACGGTGCGAGACCAATGATCCTCTGTTTGGTACCTGGTGCCACCTCTAACAGAAAATGATAATAATCTGACAATGATTCCCTTCCAGAAAGTAATTTGGACGTGTGCCGATGAAGAGTGTCTGCCAGACGGCAGTGCACTTGTCTTTCTTCTGCCCACCACAGCAAATTCAGGTCAGATAATTAGCACTCATCGTTATGACTTATGCTTTCTGAATTGCTGCAGTACTAGGAGTAGGAGGGAAAAGTTCTGAAACCTTCCATGGGGTTGTTGTTGCCATGGCAACCACACCCTTGGAATTCTCAGACTTATTCCCAGTCGGTGAACAGAAGATGTTCCAAACCAAATACTGAAAGAGTCCTAAAAGCCAAGCAGGAGGCGGGAGGACTGGGGGTTTGGGCAGTCCCCAGAGGCAGCAGTGAGGACAAATTAGCCCAGAAGGACAAGGATTCACCCTCATTCTGCCTCTCGACTGGTCTAGGGACCTGTGCCCCGCACACCTGTCCTTGTAACGTATCCGTCAGGGTGCTCCGTGCCCAGCCTCATCACAGCAGTGTGGGCTGCATCTGGGTGCTGCTCAGAAGGTGACGCACCTCTCGCTAGCTCCTGCCTCTGCAACCAGCCGGCTGCATGCCCATTGGTCAGCCACGTCCACTTTCTGGGCATTAACGTCAGCACCTCTATAAATGAAGGCTTCAGGCTGGCTACCTCCCAAGTTCTCTTTCTGTTCTAGGGCATGTGATGCAGCTATTAAATGGAATCGCTGACGTTCTGGTTAATGGCTGGTTGGTTTGGGATCTTCTCCTGTAGGGCACAAACTAAGATCCCCAGAGAGGTGAGGTTGAGGCTGCCCCGTCTGTAGAAAGTTCCTTGCAGGAGTGATAGCGCTAGGTCTTTCTTCAGACCTTGGAGGGAGCCGGGTATTGTGCTTGCCTTTAGTTGGTTAGATCAGAAATCATCATCAGTAAGTTTTCTGTTTGTCTTCAAGTCGTTTCCAGTAATATTGTGAAGAATAGAGACAGCAAGCTGATAAGGAGGACATTTCGGTCCTCGTAACTAGCTTGAGAGAGGGTCTGACTACTCCATTTCTTCAGATGAGGATACAGAGGCTCAGAGAAGTCCAATAGCACTTAGCCACAAAGACAGGACACGTGCTGAGGCGTTCATCCCAAGCCTCTGGCTCTGCTTCAGTGTCAGCCTCTGTTCAGCATCCTCTCAATGTGAGAAGAAAAAACACCTACCCAGGTCTCAGGTACCCAACGTTATTACTAGGAGAAGCCTATGGATTTGAACTTGAACCTTGGCCCTGTCTGGCTTGTGGGAAGTACTTTGCAAACAATGGATTGCTGTCCTGCCTAGAGGAGGTGTGGATGTGCGTTCAATTTTTAAGACATAGAATTACTCGGTCAAACTTAAAGAGAAAGTCTTTGAATCTGCGGATCCTCCAGGAGGAGGGGGAGACCCAGGCAGGTTGATGTCGCCTTAGAGACAATTGGCCCCCAGTGTGTGTGGGGGGGAGTTCCGGTCCTCTTTCCAAAACACCGTGGGTGGCCTTTGTGCACCCTTTCTTTCAATCAAATGCGTCTGAAGTTTCACAAGATCCAGGAGGAGGATGGTTTGTACATGAAAAGCTACCTCTCCTTGAACAGCTTTTAAAAGTCTAATTTAAAATTTGAGTGTGTTTTGGGGGGACGGAGGAGACAAGGGGGACACAAGCCTAGGGAGAGGCAAGGCTGCAGGATTTAGAAGAAAGCAAAAAGGCCCTAAAATATGCATATGCCCCGTGAGAATTTGAGTGCTTGTCCCCCCAGATTTAAGGTCACCGTACACTGTGGCATGCCAGAGTAAACAGCAAATGTCTCAAGCTATTTGGTTTTAGTTTCTGATTTTTTTTGAGTTTTAAGTAGTTCATTCATATCTGGGAACAAAGCACCCATGTCTTAAATCTGATTTATAAATATATCTTGTTCCACACCAATTTAGAATTCAGACCCCTCCATTCCGTACTGAATTAAAATACCCAAGTCTGCCAGGAGCAGTCAGTTGAGATGAGTTTGAGGTTTTGGGTCTTTTATAATTTTGTTTTGTCTTATTTTTTAAAAAATACAGTATGAAATGATTTTAAGAAAAATTCCCAGGAAGATAATTTGGGCCAAAACAATCGAATGCTTAATGAACTCAGTTCCTGAGCCCGCTATTTTTATCCCCATTTCCATCTGCCTCCCACCGCAGCTGGGGTGGCAGCGTGGCAGCAGAGAGGCAGAGCCTAACTCGGCCCTCGCAGACAGTGATGGCGCTTGGGAGGGAGGCCGCAGATCTGTAGCTCGGTGCCGTCCTCCCAGCCCCCCACCCGGCGGTACTTCTGGGCTGGCACAGGGACAGACGCCGAGACATCCCGGCTGCTCTCCGAGAAACGACTTCCAATTCCTCGGCAGTTTGCTAATAAACATTCCCAGCAGGAAGGAGGCCATATCTGGAACCTGGAAGCATGTTTATAAGAAACGCTCATGAAGTCATCGGGGTCAAAGTTGATCTTCCTGTTATTGAACTTGGCTGAGAACCTTCCCTGGACTTTGGCAGCCAGCCGACATTCTTCGTTTAAATGGAGTAGTCGGGGGGAAAAAGGTAAGGGCGCACCTTCAGAAAAAGTCGAGCCAGCCAGGGTGCTGCCCAGGCAGGCGGGGATCCTGACCAATGCCTCTCCCTTCCCGGGGAAGTGCTCTCTTCAGGGGCACTCTCAGAAGCTCAGCTTGGAGCAGTGGGGCACCTGGTCCCTTTGGTCACACAGCAGTCGCACTGCATGTACTGACCGCACGTCACTGACCTGATGGCTTGG
This sequence comes from Tursiops truncatus, assembly GCF_011762595.2. Lineage (NCBI taxonomy): Eukaryota > Metazoa > Chordata > Mammalia > Artiodactyla > Delphinidae > Tursiops > Tursiops truncatus. The sequence goes on along the minus strand of NC_047049.1, from coordinate 3,594,186 downwards.
GAACAGGCTTGGCCTCCTCTTCTCCTGATTGTGGGCGTGACTGTGGCTGGTGGTGTCTTGTCTCTGTCCCAGGGCTGTGCAGCTGGGCAGCAGGGCTCTGACTCCACCAGCCACAGGACAAGGGGTCATCCTGCAAACCGGCCATTCACTGAGGCCCCTATGTTTCTTTCCTGGGAAAGTTTCCGGTGGGGTCGTCCATTCACACCAGTGAGTGGGGAGGCATGGCCAGAGGGCTCTTGTAGGAAAAACACACAATCACAAAGCTTCATTCTCTAGGTTAAGTAGGCTTTTATGAGCCCTGGCAAAGCCGGCTCTCCCAAGCTGTGAAACCCCGGGGGCATTTATCATCTACCTGCGATGGCTGTTTCCACATCAGGGTCTCTGTGGGAAGCCCTCGCTCGCTGGGTGGTTTGTTTTTTAACTGAAGCTGTTGCAGGCTCTCTGCTGTGGCGGCCCCAGCTTTTACCATCACGGGAGCCTTCTTACTTTCACCATATTGAAAAGGCATTTCCTAAATTCATAATGTTTTAGACACATTATGGTCTTAGGATTGGATTGTGAGGTCTGCGTGGAAGAGGGTCCGGCCTGCCCCTCAACTCTGGCCCATTTCCTTAAGGAATTGGTGAATGCAAATACTACAGTTTTATATTTTTACAGCTGCCCATATTTTCTCATTTAATTCTCATAACTCCGGGAAGGAAGGCAAGGGTTACTATTCCCATTTCTCAGATAAGGAAATCGAGGTTAAGGAAACGTGTGATGCACGCAGCTGTGCGTTTTGAACCCAGGGTTTCTGATCCCCACATGGCCTTTCTCCACCCTCGAGCCCCCTCCCCATCCCGGGGTAGCTCGTCACTGTACACCCAGCTCCCGGCCTCTGCCAACGCCGGGGCCCTACCCTGGCTTCTCCCACCTCATCATACATCCCTCCAGGCAGAGGGCTTTCCAGAAATGGGCACAGATGAACACCAAGCCCTCAAGCACTGGAATTCCATGCACAATGTTAAGTCTTTTCTTTTCCTTTTAGAATTGTCATTCCTTTAGGTCATCTCATCCCTAAATCTTCACTCAGGTATGTCGAAGGCTGGTCCTAATGCTTGTGTATTTGAGGGGCCTGGGCCCACGTGCCCACAGCCTGCAGCAGCCGGAAGCACAGTGCTGGGGGTCTAGGGAGGGAGCGAGGAGTGAAAGATGTACGGAGTGTCAGCAGCGCTCCCCGGGGGGCCTGGAAACCCTCGGGAAGGGAATAGGACTTCATGGAGGTTCAAGTCGAGATTGTCTTTGACTTAAAGCACGGGGAGACTCAAGGAAGCTGGACATGTGGGGGCGCTTGGGTGACCCTGGTCAGACCTGGCAGTTGGAACGTCATCCTCTGGGTTCCCACTCTGGGGGATGGGAAGCCATCGAGGGCTATTGGGATATGATGGTTGCACGTCCAGATTTGTGTCTGGGGACTCTCCCCCTGGCAGAGAGAAAAGGGGGAAACAGGTGAGGAGGCAGGAGAAAGTCCCAGAAGGAAGAGAAGACCAAGTGAGGAAACAGCAGGTAGCTACAGCCTGGAGGCTGCAAGCCAGGCAGGAGGGTGGGATTTGGAATCTCAGAGGAGGAATCTGTGGACTTTGAGATTTATGAGGAAGGGATTTAGGGAGAGGATAATATAGGAGTTTCTGATTTGGGGGAACCTGGGTTGGGTACGCACTTGACAGCCTGGAGAGGAGGGTTACAGGAGGAGTAGGATTTATTGGCATATCGTGGGGCAGGGAGGAAAGGATGTCGGTGAGAAGGAGACACACCAGGGTCTTTAAAACTGTGGTGGGAGATGCTCACAGAACATTAGGGTTGGCATTTGGATCTGAGGCCAGGACCAGACCAGGGATCTGGGAGCTTCTGTCCTCACTCACGGTGAGGGAGCTGATAAACCTCCTAGAGGCAAGGTGCAGAGGGCGAGAAGAGGGTGGTCCTGGGGCGATGCCGGCCCAGAGGCAGAGGAGCCCAGGGAGATGCCTCCATTTTCCTTTCCGCTGACGTTCAGGAAAGCCACACATTGCTATGTGGGTGAGTCCCCAAAAGCTTTCAGCATCAGCAAGTACCTCCGAGCCCTGGAGCTGAGGAACCTTGACCACTGCAGCCGCAGGTCTATTCACAGAGGTGCCTTGCGGAGAGAGTGCTGGGTCTGTCTGTTCATAACTCCCCTCTCCTCCTTCTGTCTCAGGCAGCTCAGTCCACTGTGCAAATTAAAATCACACAAGCAAGCAAGAGCACTTCTTCAAGGGAGCTCTGGCCTTTGAAACCTCCTGGCTCTGCTGGCCAGGATGGCACAGATGGTTTGATCACAGTTCAGCATCAGTGCCCCATGGGAACCTTTGCATGCCACTGGCTGCATCCTTGTTCTGCAGGACACCTCCTCTTCCTGGGCTCTGGTCACCCTGGAAGAGGGCTTCTGCCCAGTAAGCACATGTCAGAGGAGTCCTCCACTGCTGGCTGGGCCAGGCAGCTCTGCTGACAATCACAGTGGCTCTGCCACAAAAATGTCAATGGGTGACATTGCTCGTGGATAGAAATGTCCACTCCTGAATTAGGGCAAGAGGTACCCCAAGTGCAGAGAAGCCCCCGACTCTGTCTCCAGAATCTTCTGAGACCACCGTCAGAGCTGGCTTGCCTCCTGGTTGAAGGCTGTCTGGACGACAGTGACGTGCGGTAATTCCCCTGGGGTGATAGGCCAGCAGGACAGTGCCAAGGTGTGGGGAAGGCTGCACCTGTGGCAAAGTGGAAGGCCTGTGAGTCCCAGTGAAGATGCTGTGGGAAGGAGGCTGGAAGCTGATGGAGGAAGTGCCTGCAGAAGTGTGGATTTCCCCAGGTTGTCAAAGGCGCCTCCTTCATGCCGGCGCCCAAGGCTCAGCTGTTCAGAGAAAGGCTCACCCCTCCCTGACTCCTGCTTCACCGTCCTTTCCGGCCCCTTCCCCACTGACTTAGAGACCAGCGCCGCCCTTACCCCCGTCTCCTTCCTGCACTGGGGCAACCACTCCTGCTCACAGCTGGCTCCACACTCAGACCTAGGTCAGCCCTGCTTGGGGGAAATTTTTTTCACAAGGATCAGCTAAGAAATAAAGATACGAGACCAATACTTCATTCAGTCTGTAGTGATTCTTATGGCAGAAACAAATTAACACAGAATAAAAGTGACAGTGGCTAAAATGCTTATGGTCAAATTGCCAAAAGACTCAAAATGTCTTGGCAGACCTACATCTGTAAAAATGATCTAGAAAATATTGGAATTCAAAATTATGATGACTGCAATAAAAAGTATACACTGGCAAAAGCTAAGATTAATTTTAAAAATATGTGGACAAAGAAAGATTTGTGAATCAAAGCTTGACTGTGAAATTTACTTGGGAGAGAACTGATTTTGATGAAAATAATTTAGCTAAATAATTTCTCGACCAACTTTCTGTACAGAAGCTTAATACTTCAAGTGTTTCTATTTTAATTTTAAATTGGTTTAACTAGACTTGCTCCAGAAAATACTTTCTCCACAAAAACTTGGTACTGATATAATTATGTTTCAGACATTTGCTCTCATAAAATGTTATCAAAGTATTTCCAGAATGTAAAATATGGGGACTAAACAGCAGAATCAAAATGCTATAAACCAACTTCTGGTTCCAGACAAAATGGGATAGACAAACGTCTTCCTAATGCCCTCACCGCCACTAAGTACAGCTACAAAAACACAGAGGTTATATACAAAATAAACATATGGCTCTGAATGGGAGAAGAAAGAACACAACTGGCTAGGAAACGAGGTCCTTGAGAAACAGCACAGTGGTGAGTGCCCTGGGTTTCCCTTTTGCCCCCTATATATCCTGAATGAGATGCCAAAGAGGCTTGCAGCCCCAAAACATCAACTGATACAGATTTTTAACAGCCTCAGAAAAGCTTGTTTTCTCTAGCCAGAACACCAGGACACGAGTTATTTAGATATTACCATGGATGAAAATTATCCACAAATGAAAATTTTGGTAAATTAGACTTTATCAAAATTTAAAACTTTTGCTCCACAAAAGACCCTGATGAGAGGATGAAACATCAAGACACAGACTGGGAGAATAAATCTGCAAAACACACATCTGACAAAGGACCCGCATAAAGAATTCTCAAAACTCAACAGTAAAAGTACAAGTAATTCAATTAGAAAATGGGCAAAAACAGACCCTTCAGCAAAGAGGATAGATAGATGGCAAATAAGCACATCAAAATATGTGCAACACCATCACGTATTAGGGAAATGTGTCCTAGAACCACAATGAGATATTATTACACATCTATGGGAATAGCTAAGATAAAAAATTGTGACAATACCAGATCCTATCAAGGATCTTGAATACACTTTTGTGGGAAATGCAAATGGTACAAATTCTCTGGAAAATAGTTTAGCAGTTTCCTAAAAATCTAAGCATGTAATTATATGACCCAGCAGTCATACTCCTGACCATGTACCCCAGAGAAATGAGAATCTCTGTCCACCCAAAAATCTGGGTGTGAGGGTTCATAGCAGCTTTATTTATAAAAGCCAAGTGCTGGAAAGAGCTCACATATCCTCCACTGGGTGAATGGCCAAGTACACGGCTGTGCACTCTATCACGGGACTCTACTCAGCAGTAAAAAGGAGTGAACTAACACACACAGGATAATTTGGATGGATCTCAAGGGCATTGTGGTGAGTGAAAAAAGCCAATCTCAAAAGTTCGTATATAGCAGGATTCCGTTTATGTAACGCTCTGTTGCTAAGGTGGTTACAGACATAGAGAACAGATTAGTGCTACAAGGGTTTAGGGATGGGAAGCAGCGGAAGGAAATGCTATGACTCTAAAGGAATAGCACAGAGATCTTCTTGGTGGTGGGAGAGCTCTGCATCTTGACTGTGGTGACTACACCAACCCACACCTCTGATAAAATTTCATGGAACTAAATACACACACACGAGTGCGTGCCAAACTGGCAAAATCAGAATAATGTCTGTGAATTGTCCAATGTTAATTTTCTGCTTTTGGTACTGTGTAATTACATAAGCTGTTGCCATTGACTAAAGCTGGCTGAAGGCTTCATGGTGATGCTCTGTATCACGTTTGCAACTTCCTGCGAATCGATAACTCTTTCAAAATAAATGGTTAAATGCAATGCTATGTACCCATGTGCCCAGGCTTTAAAGAAGCTATGCCTTACTCTTAGCTCTAAAATTCTCTGACCTGACCCATCTGGGCTCATTCCCAAATCTAACCTTGATAATTAATAAGGACTGTTTTTACATTGATAATATTTGCCATTTTGCAAACCTAGCAAATTCCTTTGAATCCCTATGGTTTTACATATGCCATTTTCTTCATTTAAAGACTATTTATGCCCCCTTCTCAGGCATAATGTCAGCTCTTCTTAAAAATTCAGTTCCAAATTTATTCCTCTGGTGCTTGCATTTTAATGAGATTTAAGTATATCAATGATATATTATGAATATATGGATTGCATATTGATAAGAATTGTATAAATACATATTTGTGTGTGTGTATGTTGCATATCATATAGCAATCATGTATTATATAGCATATATCATATTATAACTCAATCACAGCTCGTCTTATGGAAACACAGTTTTGATGGTAAAGGGTAGCAGAATGTGTCACCCAAAAGTATGCCTCTTAGATGTAAGAAATATTTGAGCTGATTATTTTGAGAAACTGCAGACACAAGAGAAGCTCTGAAAACAGAGTAGAAGTAGGGGAAATCTACCTTCGTAAAAGGCCCTCCATCTGTCAGTGTCTCCTGCTCAGTGGAGAAGGTACCCACTGAAATCTGCGTCGCAACGTCACCCTTGTTTGCCTGCTTTTCCTGTCACTTCCCAGACTGGTCTCCTCACTCCCAACATCTTTCTTCTGTCTTTAGGTGTGCACGTTGAAAAACTTCTGTTTGTTTTGCTCTTGTTAATCTTTTATCATAAAGGGTGTCAGCCAGGAGCTCAGAAGGGTAGAGGGATGTTATCATTCCTCCTCTACAATGGGAATAACTGTGATTCAGTCGCCAAAGGAGAAATGAATCTGCGTACTTTTAATCTACATGACCAACCTGAAAGCCTAGGTGCGTGGGTACATGTACGTATATACACACATGCATGTACATGCTGTTTTGGCTGTACGTCAACATACATCAAGATATATATGTGTATACATATATATGACATGTGTATATAATGTGTATAAAATATATATGTATATTTTCTATATGTACATATAAAAAATATCATAGTGTGACATATATACATTACACATCTATAATACATATTACATGCACACAGACATACACCCATGCCTGCTATACTGGCTATCTATCTTTCTACTGGATATGTCATGGTACGACACGGATCTATATGGTACGTGTTTCTATCTTGCACAGGTGCATGCACACGCACACGGGCTATCACTTGGTCACGACGTTTGAAATTCTGATGGAGACTTCCCTGCACCCTCTTCGATGACTGTTGTGTCATGGCTTTCTCAGAACGACTCCCCTGACCAGTGTCTTTTTTTTTTTTTTTACATCTTTATTGGAGTATAATTGCTTTACGATGGCGTGTTAGTTTCTGCTGTACAACAAAGTGAATCCCCTATACATACACATATATCGCCATATCTCCCCCCTACGCATCTCCCTCCCCCCTCCCTATGCCACCCTCTAGGTGGACACGAAGCACCGAGCCTGACCAGGGTCCCGAGGTGAGGGTCAGGATGCTGTGCTGGAGTCACGTGCCCCTGGTCCCTCTCAGCTTAGGACCTTCTGCCAGAGTCCACGCCAGGCCGGGGGCTCCTGCTGCCCACCAAGGCAGAGCTCTGGGCGCGGACTCCTGGACTTCAGGCCAAACTTTCTTCCCTCTTTCCAAGGATTCTGCATCTGGTACCCGGAGCCCCAGGCTTTGACTGCAGGGGGAGGGGGAGGGGGGCAGCAGCTACTGTCCCCTGCCCAACCCCCTCCCTGGCCAGTGGCTCTCCGGACAGGACCAGGCATCCGCCCACCTCACAGCTCCAGGGTCTGGAGGCCTCGTGGAGCAGAGGCGAGAGGACCCTCAGAGTGGTGGTGACTGCTCTTTTTGGAGAAACTTTATCCCAGTGCCGCCTCTCTGATTTACAATCCCTGTATCCTTAATCTGGCTGGAGGGTCCAAGATGGGTAAAATCAGTTCTTAGCCATATCCTTTGTGAGTTCTGAGCATGGCAATCTGTCACACTCTCACTTCAGTGACAGAAGTGATAGAGAGTTACTATCCTTTACCAAAAAGCAATTACATTTCGAACTATTTGGTGATGAAATGGATCAAGAGAGGAGAAGACAAATCAATCTTTCCCTAGTGGCCTTTGCAAGTAAACTCCCAGGGTTCTGAGACCTCAAAGTCCCTTTCACATTGAGCATCCAGAACATTCTATGCTAAGCACTGGCCATATGGTCCCTTAAGCCAGGTGCAAAAGCAGCCGCTGTTGACCCAACACCATCTCACACACCCTGTGACTGGCCTCAGCCACCTGAAGCTTTACTGGCCTGGGACGCCCGGTCTTTCAGAGGCCTTGATGGGAAAATAGTCTTTGGGGCCCTTCTCCGTCTTGAAAGGAGGTTCACGCAGGTGAGGTTGGCAGTTTGCTCTCTTGACGGAACTCAAAGAAAGCTTTTAGAGGGGGGGTCCTCCCTCAGGTCATCTGCTGTCTGAGTAAGCATGTGTTACAAGATCCTAGTGGGAAGACCTGTTCCAGGTAGAGTTTACATACGTGTGGCATTTGTATTTTACGTTCCTTTGACTTCGTAGCTCCTCTCCAATTGTTTCAAGAGCTTAGGCATGCTTGCTTATAGAGTTGGAACATTTTAAGACAGGGCAGCAAAATGTCATAAAACTGCAACGTCTAAAGCATCAGGTACGAAGGAAAGAATTCCATGATTCGTTTCAGCTGCAGGCCTGAAGGGAAAGGTCCAGAGGGGTATGTGACCCAGCCCCTGCCCGGGCCAGCAGGGGGTCTCCTGGGCTCCGAGGGCTCGTGGCACCGGCTGGCAGCAGCTCAGGGTACGGCCACACCAAGACGTGCTTTGGACTCGCTGGGCGGGCATCTGTGTGCTGGGGCTGTTTCAGAAGGTTGATCACTGACTTACTCCAAACCAGTGAGAGATTCAAGAAACCCGGACCTCGGGAGTTCGCAGGACCTGGCAGAGTGGACCCTCGGCCAGCCTCAAGCAAAATCTAGAATCCCGCTCTCTTCTGCATTTGGTGATGGAGGGGAACCCCAAACTGATCTGGGCCAGGCTTTGCTCAGAGGGAGAGAGAAACCGGCAGAACGGGAAGCTTGGTCTTAACTCGTGTTACTACAGCAGCACGTTTTTCAGTTCCCTAGATGTGCGTAAGCCCGTGGACCGGCAAGGGATGGGAGGGAGAGACTGGGGGACCCTCTGGGCAGGTGGGTGGAGGAGGCCGCTGCCAGGCGGGTACCACCGAGTGCCAGCTGGGTGGCCGTGGGCAAATGGCCTAACCCCACCGAAGCTGTTTCCTCTTCCGTAAAATCCTTTGGTGATGTTTCCCTGCTGGAGGAAAGCAGAAGAGAGCAGGCACTGACTGTAGGAAGTAAAGGTATTTGGGTTTTACTGTATTAGGAGATCGGCTTTTCTGTTTCAGTCAGGAGATAGAGCTGCCCCGGGGAACTCCATCATTATGTCAGGCCTCTCAAGTCAGAGCCGACTTGCTATTGGATGGCAGTTCTGACCATGTGACCACAGGGTGCATCTCCATCCATGGATGTGACCTGACACACGGTAGTCCGGGCCTCATAGCAGCTTGCGCCAAGCCCTGTGGACGTCCTATATGCCGGGGGACTCAGGACTCAGCTTAAGCAGCAAATTCTCAGGACACCGTGACTGAGCACTTCCCCGTAGGTCTTAAACGGGCATTTTAAACGCCTCCAAAGGGGTGCGTGTCAGACGTAGTCCTTGCTGCCGCTGTCCTAGAGTGCACCTGGCCCGTGGCCTGTGGCTTCACGTAGCATCCTGGGCCCAGCTGCCTGGAGGAGTTGGCCCTGGGTCCTGATGCTGAGTTAAATACATTAATAAACATGTTTTCAGGGCTCCCTCCTCCCTGAAATGTGCCCTGATATCTAGCACATTAACAAGTAAGTGCTGTTAGGGGAATAGAAACCAGAATTATACCATCAGAAATCATATTTAGGGGCAAAATCTTTTCCCTCTTGTGATCGCAAGCTGGCGTTTTTATTTTAATAAAAAACCGAAGTGATGACTAGCTCTACCCTCCTTGGCACTTAAGAAAGGGACATTTCAGACACAGGGAGCTTACCTCTGGAATTAAAACTCTGACAATCTGGGAAGCTTCGGTTTGTTTTAATTCTGGAAGCAAACTAAAACTGTATTTTCTAAGGAGGAGGAAGAAAGAAAGGGTCAGACAGCAGAATGAAAAATAACTTACGTTCGAGGCACAGATTTTTTAACAAACGAAACCCAGAATTGCAACTTGTACAAAGTAGAAATTTGTCATTATTATTATTTAAAAGAGAGTGTAAGGGTCTTCCTTTGTCTGAGAGCCTTTTCTTGTCCAATTCTGCCCCAGTGGCATTTTTCATGCCTCGGTCCCTGTGCTCATTTTAGGAAAATCACCCAGGTCTTAGAGACACAGTATCTATTAATTCAATGGTACTCATTGCAAAAAACACAGAAGACAGTCCAACCTGGCAAGGTTTACGCCGTTTATCTTGAACAAAGACCGATTTTTCTGTCACCAGAGCTACCAGAGGCCAGACTTCTTCAGAGACTGAAGTTTAAACCCCTGTTCATTTGGCTACGGCACCAAAGCCTTTTCTTTATGTTCCAGCAGTTTTGGAAAGCCAGCTGTTCTAAATTTGGTTTAAAACATTCGTTAAAGTCACCAATAAATGAAAGAGAGAAGGAACCGAGCTGGCTTTGCATGAGGAAAACGCTCTCAAGTTTCCTTAAACAAGACAGGCCTTCCTTCTAGATCGGTTTTATATTTGGGGGTCTTTCGGGGATTGTTTCCATCCAGGCCTGCAGGGGAAGGCTCTTCCATCCTGCCTCTCCTCCTGGGAGCCCAGCTGCCCTGACGCCGGGGAACCGAGGGCCAGCCCAGCAGGCTGAGAGCGGTAGTAGGCTGAACCTTCAGCGAGCTTGGCAGGAGGGGCAAAGAGGCCCCAGGCCAGCTGTCAGGACCGCCCCCCCCCCACCTCTGCCCACAGTCCCAGGTGCAAGAGCATTTTCACCATGAACGTGATTGAGTGGGTCGCCAATGAGCAGTGCTGGGAACGGAAATCCTTCATTAAGGAGCACGTCCAACACTGCGCTGAGATCACCTGTCTGGAGTAAAAGGCTAACCTCCTCCTAGACACGGCAAGGCCCAGAGAGGCAGACCCCTCCCCTCCGAGACCCCCGTGCCCCTCACTGGCTCTCAGAGAGCTCAGGGCTCCCTCCACTCAGAGGCGGGCTCTGAAATGCTCCTACCAGGAAATGGAACCACCACGAATGAGTATATTATGTGCACCAGTCCTTAGATTCTTAGATCTTTATCACAGAACATTGAACAGAATTGCAACATTTCTGAAAACAGAGAATCTAAGCTAAACACGTCGCCAAAAACAAAGGTTCCAAGTGATGGTGGCTTCTTTCTCCCCGAAACACAACACACATCATGAGGACTCAGAACTCCTCTTGGCAAACCGCTTTTGAGTCCTTAATCAATGTGCTGAATGGAACACCCCCTTCCACCTGGGGGCCCTTGCCCTCGCTGACCCCACCTCACAAGGAGGCCCTGCCTCGGCCTACTGCCCATCACACCCTCCGCCTTCAGCCTGTCTCACGCCCCGCCCCCCTGAATTTTCCCAAGTCTGCTTTGACCCCAGAGCCCTATGTTGCCGTCGTTCCTACCTTCACTCTTCCAGGTACAAAGCTCATCTCTCCACCTGGGCCCTGAGCCTCTTGGGAGCTGGGTCCCTCTGGGACCCATGGCCACCAGGACAGGCGTGACACCCAAGGAACACGAGTCCCCACATCAGAAGTCTCCTGAATGAAAACACTTCCTCACGTGGCATTACAATACGTCACGGTGAAAAAACGTTTCCCAAGATCCAGTGAGGTAGGTGTGCTGAGTGCAGCCCAGAACCATACCGTAGCCCTCCTGTACGCGCGCCCTACGGGGGACACTGTTAACGCTCTTGGCCGCACCGCTCCGGGAAGGTCACAGGCCGAAAGCAGTGTGAATTGGAACCGTGTCCAAATTGGAATTTTATCTGTCACCATTTGGCTTCAACTTGGATCGCTAAGCTCCAGGCTTTACTCAGACTGGAATTATTCAATAGAGAGCTCACTGTTGTGTGGCATTTTGTAAAAGTGTATATGAAAAAAAAAAAAGAGAGAGGAGAAAAACACTTGGGCATGCTGCCCACATATGTATTTTGTTTGGAAAGGACCATTTTCTGAACTCCAGGAATGAAAAGGAGATCTAATTTATTAGCATTTCAAAACTCGTCTCGGCCACAGAAGGGGTAAACAGGGCGATCATGATTAATCTGAATTGAAAAGGCACATTTTGTTTGTTAGGTCCCTAAACTATCCAAGCTACATGTTTTGTAATACTTCAGATGTTTTTTTCCTCCCTACCCTTCAGAAGTGACAGAGAAAAAATCCATTTCTTGGCTGGAGTAATCTCAGATAAATTAATATCATTTTTCATATAAATTTGTCTGGGGATACTTGAAACTGTAGCGTAACCTATTGGTTTCATTATTTGAATAAAGTTGGAGAAATCCTACAGCTGTTTGCTGTCTAAATTTAAACCTACTGTCCATTTCAGCTGGTTTTCACTTAATGTACGTTTCACCTGGTGCCTCAATAATGTTTTAATATAAAAGTACAGGCTTGCGAAACATATGCTTAGGGTTCCTCTGAACCTTAATGGCGACAGCAGGGGTAACAATTAGCAGTTTTGTTTTCCAGGGCTTGAAAGTTTTTCCTGGGCTGCTTCCAAAAACTTGGTTCCTCATTTCTTGACATTTTTGGAGTTTGGAATCAATGACCCACGTTGCCCTTCCATAAGAGTGTCAAGCGTAGAATAAAAAATTGCATCACATCATTTTTCATCATGGCCAGATGAGGTCTGAGTGGAGGAACGAGGAACAGGACAGAGCGAACATCTGAGAAATTGGCTTTGCAAGCTGGAATGCGATTCTGCTCAAAGGGGCCACTTTTTCCCCCCTTTCTCTCCAAAACAGGCAGGTTGTAGACAGATCTGGGTCTTAGCCTGCCACCCCAAGGGCCCCAGTGTCAAGAAATAGTGATAGAACACCGTTCATTTAGGCAACATCTGTAACGCATAGAGCAAATTATTAATAGCCCAATATGCCAATCTGCCACTGTGCATTTTTGACAGAGTGGGGCCGGGAGCACGGAAGTTTTGCAGCTCAGAAATGAAAACGGTGCTCCCGATGAAAATTAAACACAGGTGCTTTGAATTTGCGTGCTCGAAAGTGAACATCGCTGGCTGCTTTGTGGGGACCAAAAGTGACCGTGCTTCCAGCCCGGCTAAAAGGTTAACGGAGCTCGTCTGCGGCGTACGTAGGCATCAGTGTTACCGACATGGTGTTCTGTCACTGGATGCTGGTGGCTGCGATGCTGGTGGTACTGTGAAGGGCCAATTATGCAATGGAGGGTGCTGTGGAGGACCAGGGAGTGGAAGCCTTTTGCTTACAAAGAAAACACACACAAAGCCGCAGCACAAATCAAAGCCCACGGCGAGGGGGAGCTGTTTAGATGCACCGTGCGCCATCCCCTATTATTAGCCACCACTCAGGATTTCTGAGACAACTTTCCTCCTCCCACTGCAAACCTTCACCTCTATTTTCCTTTCTTTCTTTTTTTAAACGGTAACAAAATCTTATGTTCATTGCTTACAAATTAACACAAGGAAAACAACCTTTTTCTTTTTCCCGGAATGTCATCGTTTGAATTTCCCAACTACCTACATCCGTATGCTGCCTTTGTTTTGAAACCACTTTGCTTAGCATCTGCAGAGTAAAGGCTGTGCTTGAACTTCCTGCCATATTTTAGCTGCTTTCCCTTGACTTCACGTTAACCTTAAAGATGCTGCTGCGAGGCGCTCAGGGAGTCGCAGACTGACCCACACGAACCTCACGTTTGCCGCTTCTCACTCTCTGCCAACCCTTTTTATGAGCAGACACTTCCGGGATGAACTCAGCACCTGTCCGCAAACCATTATGCTGCTGGGCAGAGAGTGGCACTGAGACAGACGGAGGCCAACATGTTCTCAAACCCAGCTGTAACGGGGCAAAATCCTGAAAACTGTTCCCATGTGATTCTTCTGTCTTTGCCAGAGTTACCTAGAGGACACCACTGCCTGATGGGCCATTAGGCTCCATCACCCAGAGAAAGAAAGGCAGAGTGGGATAATTTCCAGCTCTGTGCAGGCACAGAGGAAAAAACGATGATGCCAGGCAAGAGTTTTGCCAGTAGGACAGCTGTGGGGAAATGGCATTTGCAGATTTTTCAGCACCTCCTTCTAGCCTATTCAGCTGAGCTTGAGGGCTCAGCCTGAGTGTGCCCATGACAGGGAAAGTAGAGGAAACAAGGCCCCTTCTCCAGCTCTGGGGATAAGACAGGGCACAAGGCAGGAGAGTGGGTTGGGCACGTCTTAGTCTTAATTACTGAGATGTTCAGGGCTTCCCTGGTGGCGCAGTGGTTGAGAGTCCGCCTGCCGATGCAGGGGACGTGGGATCGTGCCCCGGTCCGGGAAGATCCCACATGCCGCGGAGCGGCTGGGCCTGTGAGCCATGGCCGCTGAGCCTGTGCGTCCGGAGCCTGTGCTCTGCAATGGGAGAGGCCACAACAGTGAGAGGCCCACGTACAGCAAAAAAAAAAAAGAAAAAAAAGAAAAGATGTTCAGGGACCTCCAAGGAGGCATCTTAGTTGCTTTACGTTCGTATAACAAAAACACCAGAGGCTAGATGGCTTGTAGACAACAGAACTGTATTTCTCACGATTCTGGAGGCTGGGAAGTCCAAGATCAAGGTGCTGGCAGACTCTGTGTCTGCTGAGGCCCCCCTCCTGGTTCACAGACGGCTGTCTTCTCTCTGTGTCTCCACATGGAAGAAGGTGTGAGGGACCTCTCTGGGGTCTCTTCTTATAAATAGGGCACTGATCCCACTCACAAGGGCTCCACCCTCATGACTTATCGCCTCCCAAATGTCCCATCTACCAACACCATTCCCTTGGGGGTTAGGGTCCAACATATGAATTCGGGGGGAATAATTAATACTGAGTCCAGTGCAGGAGGCCTTCTTGTTCTCTGCCCTGCTTGAGACCCCAGGTGGCAGCTGCCAGACAGCCTGGTATAGTTGCTGCCTTCAAGCAGCGGCAGAAGTCGAGTGGGGCCAAACCATGGAACTCTGAGCCAGCTGATGGGAACGGTCACAGGTGGAGAAAGCAGGAGGCCCTGGGGACCACACGGACAGCAGGGCTCCAAATCTTCTCCTCCACACCCCTCTGCAGACCCCTGGGTAGGAGAGGAGAGGGGAGGGCAGCCTCACAGCAATTGACCACATATCTGCAAGAGAAAACAGAGAACTACCTAAAGGGATCCTTTAAATCATCGGGTCTGAATGAGCTTAACACCAGGCTGGTTATTTAGCTACTTTTTTCCCTACTAATCAATAGGTAGGTAGTGGTGAGCAGCATTAGTTATAAATAAAACGATTTTGTGTTTCTCTCCACGTGAACTACAATATGTCAATTCTGGGAAAGTTTCACAGTCGAGTAAACTGTGGATCTGTTCGCTGTGTTTCCTCCCCAACCAGGTAGAACTGCCAACACGGAAGAGGATTCTCTTAGGAAAAGTGTCAGAACGCCTGGAGCTCCCGGGATGCTCCTGTTTTCTGTGGTTACAGCCAAAGGCTCCAATGTGTGTCCGAAGCTAGGGAGAGAGGGCCATTTTATCCCAACGTGTCCTGAAACCCTCTGTGCACCAGACCCGGGGAAACACAAGGTACCCTTGAGGGGTCTGTAGATTGGAGGAAGAGAAAGGCTTTGATCTGGCTGACCCTGAAAGACAAGGGTGGTCTTACCTCTCATGGGAGAGTTCAGCCCATTGGCAGGTTATGTAACATGGTTTACCTGGATTTACCACTTGTACATATTTTTTTCCATTGTTGTTTCTTCTTCTTCCTTTGTTTCTGCTGATTTGATCAGATTACTAGTCATTCCTTCTCTCCTTGTTAACGTGACCGTTTTGCTCTGCCTTTTTTCGCCACTCTTGGCCACCTCCTGCGTTGGGCATCTTCCACTCCTCCCACAGCCCATCTCCACCCCTGTCCTCCACCCTGTGCCCAGGGGCTGAGCTGGCTGCCTCACCAGGCTTCCTTGCTCTGGGTGTCTGGTTAGCTTCAGGTGATGGGGCATCAGGTGGAAACCGGGGGAAAGGTGCTTGTGCTCAGTACGTGGATCCCGCCTGGAGCTCCCGGGATGCTCGTGTTTTCTGTGGTTACAGCCAAAGGCTCCAATGTGCGCTCGAAGCACACCTTCCATTCCAACTGCAGCCCCAAATGGGGTTGGAATCCTTGGGGGAAGAACCTCAGTTCCTGCCAGCACTTCCCTCCACAGCCTGGTGACTGTTCTGGCTCTGTGTCCAGACTCTGGTCCCGCTGACCCTGCCCCCTCCTCTTCCCATCTGGGTCAGGGGCAGCAGAGAATCCCAGATCCCTGGGGCCCTGTGAGTTCCCAATTGGAGTGTGCTTCCCGCTGGGATGGGCTGAGAAAACTCCCCTTCTCGGGAAAACTCAGACAAATATTTCTCTAAAATGATGTAAAAACAGATTCTACGTCTTCCCCCCAAAGATATCCTATTCCTCCACTTCTGCTGTGACCCTCAATTACTTTCCTACCCTCGCGTCCCCAGACGAGGCCTGGGAATGACTTATTTCCCCCTTTCACAGCCCCCCACTCACTCCCGGGTTTGCCGGGTAATTTATTACTTGATTTCAAGATTATTATTAGAATTTCCTTTGCACTGTGTCTGTTCTGTCTCGAGAACCTCAGGCATCTGCAGACATTCTGCTGTCATTCACTCAGCTGTAACCGCACAGTGAAGACGCGTCTGGCCGCCGTGTCTTCCCTTTACTGTCCTCTGTCCCTGTCCGATAGGTTCCTTTGAACATAACGTTTTAAAATTAACAGTTAAAACAACCGCTTTGCATCAGTGAGAGGCATACTCCTGTTCATAATCTCTTAGGAAGACACTCGGGTTGTCAGTGTAGAGAATTCGAGCCCAAGGCAGCCTGTTTCCTACCTTGATTTTCAACTACCCAGTTATAAAACTCTAACTCTGCCCATAGATTGTTGGGATTATCAGACTTTGGGGTCTGATATTTCGCCCAGAAATTATGAAGAGATTTCTCTCTGAAGACCAGAGTTTCCCTGACTGTTGCCTTTGATGTGTAAAGTTTCCTCAACAGCTGGAAGGTGGGATTATCTTTCAGTTTCAGGAGACAATAGTGAATGGATTCGTATCCATTGTTTGGTAATATTTGGCACTGGAAAAAAAAAAGTTTTACACTCTGTTTCAGTCTTTGGACGCAGTTTTGGAGATGCTCAATACTATGTGATCAATTTCTTCTTTTCAACGTGTAGTAAAATTACCAAGTATTAGAAAAGATAAACTCCGGGTTTTCAATGTGTTTGAGCCCAGTTTGATCTAAAAAACAAACAGACCACTTGAGCTTGAACTTTAAATATCATATTTCAACCCTGAGCTGCCAGGTGCAGCATATTCAAGGACCAAATACTTCGCTGAGACACGCCTCTGGGTAAGCTACTCAGGATGGCTCTGCAGACGTCACCAAGGCCAAGCAGACATGTTCTAACCTGCATCCTGGAAGTTCAAGAGGCTTCTCCCTTGACCTTCTGAGCATTTCCGTGGGGAGGAGCTGTGCCTCGTGTGCTCTCTGCTCAAAGGGTGCGTGCGCGGGTGCTGCCGGAGGGTACTCACGGCTCTCACGCCTTGGGTGGGAGGTCCAGGGCTGACTGCCGCCTTCCGTGAACCAGGCAGATCTGCACTGCGTCAGGCGCCATCACCCGTGTTCAGGTGCCACGTGATCCAAAGTCTTGCCGCAAAACATGCTTTTCCATCACAGTTTATAAGATAAATATCAACTGAATTCAAAATCTCCTCTCTGGTAGCATTGATTGGCTGTGACGAAGTGTCGACAAGCCCAGGCCATGAGCGCTTCCCTGGCACAGAGACCATGCCCTCCTGCCCTCGGTGGTTCTGTCCACCTGGAAAGCTCAGTAGCAGCTGCCCTGCACACACGCAGGAAGTTTCCCGAACAGGTTGCAACGTGCAGCAGCGCCACGGCAGCAAACGGGGCCAGAAGCATGTTCTGCCTCCTTCTCTGTTATTTGCTGCCGGGGGTACGAGTGCTCCAGCAGAGTTGCCGCTGGAATCGTTTCTCATGGTTTTCAACTTGAAGGGTGTGATTCTGAAGGATGGTTGCTTACATCACCTGTTTTAGACTTCGGTGGAGCACTTGAGCCACATATTCGCTTTTTAAAAACTATTTGACTGTAACTACTGTGCTAACTACAATCTGATGCTTGCCGACTGCCTCTACGAGGACTAAATCGTGAGCCGCCGCAGCTGCTGACCTTCAACACCCCCTGAAAGGAGCTCGGAGCGGAGAGCAGGAAGGAGGCCCTCTGTGCTCTGGGAGAAACTGTCAGGACAGGTCTTCAGGTGGTTAGATATCTTCAGGAGATTATATGGGACTGATTCTAGCATCTCCTCATGTCTGGAAAAGCACTAAGGTCATTGATGGCGACATCTGCCCCTCGTGACTCGCAGCCAGCCTCTGCCAACACGCATGCTTGACTGCATGTCCACACCCCCTTCACGAAAATCACGTGTGGCACTGACCTTCCCCCTGCCTCTTTGGAGCGGTTTCTCAGAGCTATGCTGTCTCCTGGGCTACAGTCCTCATTTTGCCCCAAATAAAACTGAACTCACAACTCTCACATTGTGCATTTTTCTCCAGGGTGCATTTTTTTTTCAGTCGACAGCAGTATAACACAAATGCAAGTACGACTGTGACACATAACACCAGGTGACATAAAATAATGTGTGGGAAAGTGAATTACACGAAGTGAATATTATCGGGATGAACTCTCTCCTTGTAACACTGGGCAAACTTCAAGAACGCAAGGGAGTTGCTATAAAATCCTGATTATTTTCACAGTTCCCCTTCCTGAGAAGGACACTGATGAAATTGTATCATTTCTCTTTTTTTCTCTGAAACCACAGTTTTGTAACTGCTGGGACCCACCTGAGGGTCTAAGGACCACGCAGTGCTGAGCTGCAAAATGGCTGTGCTGCCCACGGCACCCCCTTTGGCCACCTGCCTCCCAGTCTTGCCTCTGGTTGGAGCCGTTGTGGGTCAGCCAGCTGGCACTGCAGCCTGCTGGACCCCAGGCTGCAAGGAGTCACAGTGGCCCTGGGATTCCTAAGGCCTCTCCTGCTTGTGAAGCAGTGGGTCCAACTCCAACTCTGCACATCAGGAAGCCAGACATGGTTACTTAACTCTTCCCGGCCATCAAATGTGACATCCTGGCTGTTTCCTCTGGTACCAAATTCCACCAGTTACTAAACTTCTAGGACAGAGTTTTTGATGGCCACTCACGATTCCAACATTCTACATAATTGACTTTCCCTAGTTGAGTCCAGAGCAAAAACTACAAAAGGTTTGGCACTTTAGTAAATACTAACTGATTTACTTCACTGTACAGTGGAAACTAACACAACATTGTAGAACAACTGTACCCTAAATAAATAAACAAATAAATAAATACTAGCATATATTTCAAAATCCTTGTCCTTCTGTGGATAGAAAAAATTACAATATATTTATAGTAAAAAATATATTTGTCTAAATCCTTTGGAATTATCCCCCATGGCGTACAGAATACAGGTTCCTCCTTTTGGATTATGGATAAAATTGGAAAACTGTTTCTAACATTAAAATATTTCCAGAAATAAAAAAGAAAGAAATTTTGTTCTCTTGCAAATCTTAAGCCACCGTGGCATTGCCAAAATCACTAGAATAATCTAGAAAAGGCCAGAAAGACTTTCCTGACACCCTTCTTCTATTCTCTGGAACCCTAAGCTCTGCTCCTCCCCAGTCCTTGACCCTGACCCTCCGGTGGCCAAGACCACCCAGAGATGGGTCTCTAGGCGATGCCTGCCACCCAGGCTCTGAGCAGGAAGAGACGTGGCTGCAGAGGGAGCCGGAAAGCCCCTCTGGATGAGGTCATGGGACAGCAGTGACATCAGCTAGAGAAGAGGAGGCGGGGAGGAGCTGCAGGAAGGGGAGACGTGGCCATGAGGAAGGCTGTGAGGGGAGCCAAGGACGGGTCCCAGCCTGGCCAGCTCTCCCGGGGGCCCCCAGCATCCTGGAATCCCAGCGAGGTGTCCAAAAGAAGGCTCAGGGTCCGTGCTTTCCGGATCCCTCCCGAGTTTTTATGACACTTTATCTGGTGTGTCAAAAAACAAACAACAGGGCTTCCCTGGTGGCGCAGTGGTTGAGAGTCCGCCTGCTGATGCAGGGGACTCGGGTTCGTGCCCCGGTCCAGGAAGATCTCACATGCCGCGGAGCGGCTGGGCCCGTGAGCCATGGCCGCTGAGCCTGCGCGTCCGGAGCCTATGCTCGGCAACGGGAGAGGCCACAACAGTGAGAGGCCCGCGTACCGCAAAAAAAAACAAAAAACAAAAAACAAAACAACAACAACAACAACAAAAAACCCAAGTTTTATTCCATAAGAAAGAAGAACTTTGGCTGAATTATTTGAATTATTAAGGCTCAGTCCAGCTGTTTCCAAGGGCTTTTGAACTTTGATTCCTTTATGGTTTTATAATCTCGTTCTTTTGGAAACCTCTCTGAATTTTCTCCCAGTATAGAAGAATAATGGATCACCATTCCAAGATGTTTTTATGACAAGGTGATTTCCTCCCGGAGTTCAGGGTAAATTATGAGGTTGAAAATCTTGTTGCATCATGAAAGCACTAATATTTCATATTCATATAAAGTGCTTTACAATTTTCCGACTCCATTTAGTACTTTTTCTCAATCCATCCTTGCAAACACGTGAGGGGCTGTGGGAAACCTAATCTTTCTTGGCGCCATAGATAAGAAACTGAGAGTCAAGGCAGCTGAGTGCTTTGCCAGGATCCCTCAGGAAAAGGGCTTCTGTTTCTGGGTCACTGCTCTGCCCACTGGCACCCCACATCCCAGCATATGTCTCCACAAGTGGCAGTGGGGATGCAAGTTTAAAGATCTTCATCCTTATGTCACAGATGAGGATATCAGGGGCCGGACACCCCAGGAACCCGCTAGCCCGTGTGCGTATTCAGGGCTTATAGAGTCACAGGGGAGACACCCAGCACTGAGCCCCAGTGCTTCTTTGCTTCTCTGCATCCTTTGCACCCACCACTCTGATAGCTCCTTCCCCAGGGAGCAATGGCGTGTCTGGAAAGACTCATTTGTGTTTTTATACTTGGGGATCAATATTGAACCTGAAAATCATCTTTGTTCGTTTCCTGTCTTTGTTCCAACGTCTTAAAATAGAAGCCCATCTATGTTGTGACTTCAGTTGTGAAAATTCCAACCTCTCTTTGGTCAGGGAGCAGATGCTGAGTTAAAAATACTTTCACGCCTTTCCAAGGCAACATGTAAACAGAAGCGTCCCCCCTTCCAAGCCAGGTTCCAAATTTCCATCAAGCGCTGGGGGCTTCAGCAGGTATCAGAAAGGAGAGGGGAGGAGGGATCCTGTGAGCTGATCTGCTCCTTGGGGCTGTCCTGAAGGTTGGTGCCCGTTTTATGTCCCATTCCCTTATGCTATCTTCTTTCTGTCTCAATACTTATGATCAGTAAGCGCCTCAACACTCTACTCTTGTTTCTAAAATAAAACGAATTGGATCTTTGCAAAATCAGTCAAATGTTTGCAGAAGCAACCCCTTTTTAAACAGTGCAGAGAAAAAGGAGTATGGTTGTGAAGAGCATTAAGAACTGCCATTACTTTAGTTTAGACCATGAGAAAAATGAGGGGATATAAGACTAGATTCGAGAAAAAGATGTAATATTCTATTACTGGGTTTATAGCTATATATAAAATCCAAGTACACTGCTCCCAGCCACTCACTCTCATCCATTCAAACCACTGATAAATGGTGAATTCCTTTAGTTTAAAGAGGGTGACTCTCACCTTTAAGCTTTCATAGCTGTTGGAAGGGAGAAAATTAAAGCTACATAACCTCATCTATTATTTTCCAAAAGGAAAAAAAAAATCCATGACATTTAAATCTTTTGCAGAGAAGAGGGAAATTTACCTCACGGGCACGACACACACACATATTTGCTCCCTCACACAGGGAGAACCTCATTTTGGAAAGGTCCAGGGAGGGCACGGATGGGCTGTGTTGCTGGGTGGGTGGACCTCGGAGAGGACCCCAGCAGGGTAGACTCCATCCTAGGAGGCCGAGGCCTGGGCCACGGAGACCCAGAGCCACTTGCTTGTTGCAAGTAAGGCCCTTCAGTGCAACCAAATGAATTAGACCGCCAAGAAATTGTTTTCTTGTTCCTAAATTTCCCATAAAAAGATTCAGGTAAATGTAGCATGACGAGCCAATTTAAGCCAATTCCAAAGTTATTTGAGTCATTGGTTATTGAGATAACAGTCTCAGATTTCAACTCAGCAATTATCGTCTTAAAGACACAGACTCGGGCATCGGGAGAAAAGTGGGCATTTTAAAGGGAAAGAGCCCTGGTTTCCTGGAGAACAAGGCGTCCCCATGAGCAGGGCCTTTGTGCTGAGGACGTTTCCCTTTTCTCCAAGAAGGGTCTCAAATGCCCACGTGAGGAAATGTCCAGAATACAAGAGAATTGTGCTTCCAAACAGAGGTAAAAATCACACTCTTGGCTTGGTGCTTGCGAAGACCCAAGGCCCTGTCGTGTCTCTCTCTCTCACACACACATACACGCGCGCGCGCACGCACGCGCACACATGTGCACAGGTCCTCACCTGAAGTTGAGCCCCGCGAAGTGACTTCTCCCTTTCCCCCAGGAGACGCCAGTGCAACCTCACACAGGCTCCTGCTGGGAAGGATGGCTTCGGCAGAAGTTCCTGGTGGAAGGCCAAATTTGCCTTTCTAATGATGGGTGGAATTACCTCCAAAAAGCCTTACAGTAAAGAAATACAAAATGCTCAACTGCTTCCCAGCTAATCAACCCCCTAGGGTGAATGCCTGTGACCAATTATTATGAGCTACTAGATAATCGCTGAGCCCAGGCTGCAAGGGACTTACTTTGAGGCACTGGTTGCTAATAGGTTTTCAAAACAAACAGAAATCCTTGATCCTGGATAGACTAGGGAAGCTAGTCATCAAAGAAGCAAAGTGACCGTTTAGAGAAGGCCAATGGTAGTAAGAAGTACTGCTGCCTGAAAATGGGTCTCAAGCGTCTCCCGGGCACCAGGCATGGCGTTTTGGACGAATCAACTCATCTACTTCTTGCAGTGATCCTAGAGAGGAGGGAGTTTTAAACCAGGAAACTGAGACTTAGAGAGCTTACGTAGCCTGTCCAGGGTCCTAGAGGTAGGAGGGTGCCTGGGGGTTGGAAGACAGCCACCACTCTAAACACCAAGCTTGTGGTCACTGGACAAGATTGTCACTAGAGCATAGAGCACCAGATGCTCCTCTTCTCCAGGAAGCCAACCTTAAGAGCCTATTCCTGGGGCCAGGCAGGCCGACGTGCTCACATTTATCATTCACGCGTCCATTCAGGACACAGACGTTCACTGGGGGCTTACACGGAACACACCAGGCTACTTTGAATTAAAAATAAATGCCCACAGGGACTTCCCTGGTGGTCCAGTGGTTAAGATTTCACCTTCCAGTGGAGCAGGTGCAGGTTCAATACCTGGTTGGGGAGCTAAGATCCCACTATGCCTCACAGCTAAAAAACCAAAACATAAAACAGAAGCAATATTGTAACAAAATTCAATAAAGATTTTAAAAATGGTCCGCATCAAAAAAACATTTTTTTAAAAGCCCACAGAAAGAAGTCTTTCCAAAATAAACAATGTCGATGCAATTTTGAAAGTCACTGCTAATCTCCGAGGACAGGGGAGACCAGCTCCCCGATCACAGGGGATCCTCTGAGCCTCTCACGGGAGGATGCAGGTCTCACCTCCAGGCACCTCGTACCAGCCCTCCAGGTACGAGGCGGGCTGCCCTAAAGAATGGGAGGGTCTCTGTGCAGAGAGGCACAGGGCTGCCCCACATGTGTCCTCTCTACAGATGCGTCTGTTCAGTCGCTGCTGAGCAGAGCAGGCTTCAGCATGTAGACGGAGCTGATACACACTACATTTGTCGTCAGAGAAAATTCTTTTCAGGTGGGCAGTTAAAAAAAGGGGGGAGGTTTCCAGCAAATTCTGAACCTTGCAAAAAGATGTATCCATGGGTAACCCTCAGTAGTCGTTCTCCTTAATTTACATCCTTTGGAGTTTCTTCCCTGATTTATGCTGTCCCAGGCAGGGATCCCACAGTGTGAATTTTAAGACCGATATTTCCTGAGGAAGGGACGTGAATAGATACGAAAGGGGGTTGAGTGACACAGCTTCGGGTCAGCTGGTCAGAGGGATAAAAGATTTCGGTGGAGTAGACAGAGTATTTGGTCTTACAACTTACATCTCCTTTTAAAAAATGTCTTTCCAGGATCTGAGAAGTAAAATGCCCCTCTAATGTCATCTATTTATTAATTTCCAAACTTTTGTTCAATCCTTTTGTTCAAAGCTGCTGTTAAGGAGAAGGTCGATCAGTGTAGTGTGCGCACACACACACACACACACACACACACACACACAGCGATCACACAGTGGATGAACCGGCCCCATCCCTCTCACCTCCTATGGCCCATGGAAGGGGTCCATGGAAATTCTAGGACCCGGGGACCAGTTAGTAAAACACTGCTTTGGTCCTCCATTGCTCTAATAATGAGGAATCCAGGTTCTGAAAGGGAAAGCAGACCCCCCTGTCCACAAAAGAAGCAGCAGGGCTTTGGGACTCAGTGGCTGGTTTGTCAGCCCGGGCCGTGGACCTCTGCTTCTGCAGCATCGCTCTCCCCAGGCCTCTCTCAGCCTCCAGCATCTTGTCACCTCCTCCAGGGAGCAGCAGGCAGGCCGGTCCTCCCAAGGTTCCAGCCCTGGAGACCCAGCTGCTCTCCGCACTTACCCAGGCCCGTAGCTCCTGGAGCGCCGGTCACCTCCACCCCGTAGCGCGTTCATTCCTCACCACGTCCCCAAGCCTGGGCGGGAATTCACACCCGCCCATGGGCACCTTCTCCCTGTACATCTGGATGAAGGCGTCATCAGCCAGTCCCAGACGACGGGACCTCTAAACCCTCAGGACCTCGCCCTGAGGCCCTGGCCTGGGCAGCCTCACCTCTGCCAGTCCCGGCTGAGTCTGGGGCCTCTGGGTACAAGGAGCCACGTGTGTAGGAACGTTGAAAGGACTTTAGCCCGTGGTAGCTCGTAAGAGGCCCATTCCACACCCTTGAGTTCAGTTTCTTTTTATTCTCATTTCCAAATGAGGAAAAATTCAGCCAGGAACAGAGATGTTCAGGGACCAGCTGGGGGTCCCCCAGGCAACGTGGGGCGGGCCGGGTTCTCTGCAGCCTTGAGTTCGGGTCGATGCTCTGCTTCCTCGTTGAGCGGAAGCAGGCCCAGCACCCACTGTGGTGGCGGCCAGGGCAGGAGGGAGCCCAGCAGCCTAGCCTCCTCTCCAAGGCCTCCTGCCAGACTCCGCAGAGCTCTGCCGGCTCCTCGGACTGGCGCGGCTCAGGGCTCCTCCCTCTAAGAACCCCAGGGAGACTGCGAGGACGCCACCCGGACCATCCACAGGCTCCGAAGAGTCCGCACCGAGATCAGAGCTGACTCTCCATCAGCGAGGCAGGCGGTCATTGGAAAGCACACAGAAATCAGTCAGAAACAGCAACAACTTGTAACGGCCTCCTGCTATGACCGGCAGGTATTTCACTTAATTCTGAGACAAGGTGGGCTTATGTTTTATTTTAATTAATTCTTTTAACTTTTGAGATAATTGAAGATTCGCATGCATTTGTAAGAAATGACACCGAAAGATCCCATGCACCCATTCCCTGCTTCCCCACCGGTAATATCCGGCAAAACTGTGCAACATCACAACCAGGAAAGTAACACGAAACCAGCCTTATTCATAGTGCCTGGCTGCGTGTGGACTCATTTCTTGCATGCGTGGGTGTTTAGTTCTCTACAATTCCACCACGTTTGTAGGCTCCTGAATCCACCTCCACCGCCAAGGCCCAGCATGTTTCCATCACCACCTGCCCAGGCTGCCCTTTTATAACCTGCCCCTTGGGCCACACCCCCAGGCACCACCACCCACCCCCAGCTGACGATTCATCTGTTTTCATTTCTGGAATTTTGGAATTTCAAGAGGGTTATGTACCAAACAACAAATAATAGCTTACATAACATGAATAGCAATGCATCTCCACACGTATTGAACCACAACAAACAGAAGGTTATATAAATAGAATGAGACAACATCTAACCTTTTGAGGTTGTTTTTTTTTTCACTCAGCATAATTCTCTGGAAATACACCCAAGCGTTGTTGTATATCGGTAATTTGTTCCCCTTTTTGTTTATGAGTAATAGCTCCTGGGATGGGTATACCACAGTTGGTTTAACCATTTACTTTCGGAAGGACATACAAATGCATACGGTTTACACAGCGCTGCTGTTTCTAAGTAGAGTGGAGCCCGGGCTGCAGCTCTGTGTCCTCCACACCTGGACCCCAGCCCCTGGTCCGGGACCAGTGTACTTAGCACCGTGGACACCAGAGGCATCTTTCAGCATCCTCATATTATGGGATGTTTGTTCAAACAGGCCAGCATGATGTCACCCCCTCTAATTCATAAATTGTCCTCACACCTCTGGCTCAGGCTTCAAGAAAGGAAAAACCCCAAATGGAACACATCAAGTAATATGATCATGAGGTTTAACCCTGGTTACTTTTAAAGTATAGAGAAAGTGGATTATCAACTTTTTATTAAAAACATTTACCGTCTCCATGGAGAAATTAAAAAAAAAAAAACTAGGGCAAAGGAAGGACACATGATATAAGGCTTGTTGAAAAGGAGTTAATATCCTGTAAATTAGAACTCCTGGAATATTTTAATTATGAGATGAGCAGGAGATCCCATCAGCCTATATAGTCCAGTACAGCAAACGGGGCCTTTAAATGATTAAGTCCTAAAAATCATTCTCTCTTTCCCAGTCTCTCTTGTGCCTTTAAACTAATTCTCAGCATTAGTGTATCTGGCTCAAAGTTGGGTATGTGGTCTGCCTGACAACGCTGCAAAGTGCCAAGGCATAAAATTTGCAGCTCACCAGAGATTGCTTCCTTGGTTCGCCATTTGTTTAAAATTAGACAATCTCCTTCTAATTGGATTCAATTACGAGTGGTTGACAATCTTTATGGGACAACAACAGACTTCCGGTGGCCCCCAGCAGGGCTATACAAGGTCTCGCAGGATCTCCTGGAGACGAGGTTTCCCGTTCGTTGGATCAAGGATGCGATGGTCTCTTGGTCCGGTGCCCAGAACTCTGCCGACATCCCCTCTGTGTTATGGCCTCAGCAGCAGAAGACAACTGTGTCATCTTCCCCTCCAGAGACCGGGTGACAAGATGCAAAGGCAGGTGAATGCAGATATAAAAAGGGAACAAGCATGGCCCATTAATGGGACGCTCTCATGGAAACCAAAAATTGAAACTCTGAGACACAGGAAGCTCGTGCCAAGGTGAAGACCATCTCTGGCATTGCTTCTGTTCTCGTGGCTTATTGCCGATAAGCTTGGCTGATGTCCATCATGGCCTAGGACAGAGGCAGGGACCCACCCAAGCCAACAGAGGACATTTTCAGAATTACCATCAACCTGTCCTTTTGAAAACCGCAGGAAAAGTGGACCCAGAGTGAGTGAGAGCATACGGCCTCACCCCTCACAGCAAGACCCTGGGGTGCGGAGTGGGCTGTCTGCAGGATCTGGGGTCCTCTCTGGGAGGAAGGCCAGGAGAGACACTTACCTGACAGCACTGTCCGCCCTGAGGCTGGGCTACCTCCTGCAGAGAGCAGGTGCTGACCATATCCCTTGGTAGAGGGGAGAGTCCCCTGACGGTGGCTATGGAGGGTCCCAGACTCCACCAGCCTCCAGGCCAAGTGACAGAAAGGCTCTCGAGAGCTCGGGGCCGGGAGGAGGGCACTCGATGCCCTGATACCTGACCTGTGTCCCTGGGGACCAGGCATCGTACATCACCAAGCAGGTGTTGAGAGAGGGGCTCTGAGGGGGAGAAGACCTCCGAGAAGCCTCATGCTCTGCAGGTGGGCCGGACAGCTGCCTGGAGTAACAGCCGGGCAATTCTACCAGGGCTATGCCAGGCGGCGGAGGCCTCCTTCCTACAGAATCCCTCATTCCCTCATGAGGAACAGGACAGCTCCGGGTACATGGGCTTCGGGCCGAGATTCCCCCACTCAGGACCCACAGCATCAAACTAAGGGATCCTCAGCGTTGACCAATTCAGATGCTCTTCACCAGCTGCCTAGGCTGCCGGGATGTGGGTGTCTGTGAAATGCAAATGGGGCCATCGTGATACCAAAGAAACCCTTGAGGGGCTTGGGGAGAGCGTGCCTGGTCGGACTTAAAACATGCATCCCCACGGACTGTTCTACAGATAAAAGGGACCCAGCTTGGCCCATGCCCCATCCCATGGGGCTGCCAGGGTGAAGGGAAAGAAGGGTGATGAAACAGGACTTCTCTGCTGAGTGGGTTCTTCTTGAGGCCTCTGGTTACAATCAGAGCAGAAAAGTAGCCTCTACCCTCCCTCCCTGTCCAGAGGCCATGTGGAAAGGCCCAGTTGGAGGCACATGGTCCCGTCAGAGGGCCACCCCGTGTGGCCCACACAGTGGACACCCAGAAGCCACAGCTCGGGAGCTGGAGAATGGGGCACTTGCATTAACTTGGTCAGAGACCTCAGCAGGCAGGGTGGCCCTTACCTGATCAATGCAGTCACCACGAAGAGGAAGCGGGTCCCCCTGCTGCCAGAGTGGCTAACCCGTGTGGCTCCAGTCTCAGATGTTGCTGATTCTTTTAGCTTTTTATTGTATATTGGAGCAGAGTTGACTAACAATGCTGTGTTAGTCTCAGGTGGACAGCAAAGTGATTCAGTTATATATATACATGTATCTATTCTTTGTCAAATTCTTTTCCCGTTTAAGTTATTACAGAATATTGAGCGGAGTGCCCTGTGCTATACAGTAGGTCCTTGTTTGGTTAGCCGTTTTAAATATAGCCGTGTGGACATGTCAATCCCGAACTCCCTAACTATCCCTTCCCCCAGCCCTTCCCCGGTAACCACAAGTTCCTTCTCTAAGTCTGTGAGTCAGACGCTGCTGCTTGCGCCATCAGATGATACTAAAGTCTCCCGGGGTGGGAAGTGCCCAGGTGATCTGTCCCCGCCTGGTCCACTTGGCACCTGCCTGACCTGGAGCCTTTGCAGGCCGACATCCTCTGCAGCAGGCAACACAGCAGCATCCGGCAACACAGCAGCATCTGGCCTGCACTTCCTGTTTTCGGGGTGCAGAGTCTTGGAGGACCCGTCGAGTGCCCACAGGGGCTTCCCAAGCCTGTGGAGGGACCACAGGGAGGGGCACCACGTCTTACGGCCAGCATCCCAATGTGAGAGGGCCCTCCCCCCCACAGAAGATGAGGCCCGATAGGCCTGAGGCCCGGCTTCTGCAGCCGAGGCCCCGGATGCTGGTGGCTTCTGAGGACACAGGTGGGCCCACCTGAAGCATACCTGGTCCAAGCGCCCTGGGACCCTCACCCCCAGGGACCTTGAGTAGACTCCCAAGGGCAAGAACTACTGCCAGAGGCCACAGGCTTTTGTACGCTGAGTCTGAAAGTGGCCATGGGGTGGGGAGTGCAGTTCCGTCGTCCATTGGGTCCTGGAGAGGCAGCGTCAGCCCTGAGGACGGGCAGCCGGGCCCGCCCCTCCCTCCGCTCTCAGGGGCCATTCCAGAGCTAAGTCCACAGATCACGGCCACAGGGTCCCCTGAGGCCCGAATCCTCCGTTCTGTGTGAGCAGCCCTTTCTTTAAGAGTGAAATAAGTGTGAAAACATGTACCATTTAAAGTGATAAGACGTCCAGCGTCTCCATCCGCAGACCCTCTGCCATTGCTTCACGCTTTCCACTTTGTCCGACAGGGACGCAGGTGACCTTGACGACTGCCCGCTGCAGGGACAGCAGGACACGCCGCGGCCCCGCACCCTCTTTCCCACCCATGGGTGGTTTACACATGCCGTGTCACCAGAGAGGCAGGACCTGGCACCCTGGGAAGCCAGCGCCTCCAGTTTCCCCATCTCGGGGCTCGGGGCTAATGAGTCCTCAGCTGGTCTGAGGAGTCGGCGTCCTGCCTGAAGCTGGCCGGGCCCGGGGGACCCCAGGAAAACCCCGCAGCCCCCCATCTCTCCCAGGTGTGCGGGGGCCCAGGTGACAGCCCCAGGGAATAGGCAATTACCCACGCTTCCAGTGCGGGCCGTAACTCCCAGCGTCGGCTAATGAGAAAACCTCCTCTGCTCCTGGCCACTCCTTACCTAAGCAACACCTGGCTGTGTCGTGGTCCTCCTCAAGTCACCGGTGGACCCAGGTAGAGGAGAGCCTCATGCGAGAGGCCACGCCTCTTGCACGAATGACACTGGTTTATAGACACCCTGGGGCAGAACCTGTGCCTACGAGGTCCTCTGCACAGGGGTGATTCCTGCTCCACGATTAAGGGGGCAGTTCCTGTGGCCTGAGAAGCATGTGCAGGGTGACCGAGGCACTAGTTCTGGAATCCATCATGGTCAGGTGACCAGGGCCTCAGTCTCCTTATCTGTGAAATGGGATCATTGTAGAGCTGACCGCATGGAGCTGAGGGGCAACCTCCGCTCCCAGGGCCCAGCACCGGGTGAGAGCACAGTAGATGCTTTTTCTTTCTGCGTCTGGGCACCCTGTGAGGTCCAGTCCCCTGTTTTGCACATTGTACCCACTATACCCACTGTGAACAGCTTGGGGCCAACACCTGCATTCATTCCTTCATTTTTATCTGTCATTTGTTCAGTCAACAAACATTTATGGTGGCCAAAAAGATATCTTCCTCTTCATGAAGTACATAGCTCAGTGTGGAGGCACTGAATGAAGAAACAATGTGGTTTTAGTTTATTTTTATTTTCAGATTAACAAAAAAGAAAAGGCAGCCTCTGGTGCTGGTTAAAGTCTGGTAAAATAGATTCACTTCCCCATAGTACCTGACATTGTAGATTGGGCACATACTTCGCTGGAATATTCTATGGTCATATCTAAAGTCATAAAAATCGAGATATCCTTTCATGCAGGAAGGATTCTAACCCGGCACATTTATTCCACTTTAGACGATAGGGCAGAGAATTGCCTGCTTGTACGAAAATGTGACTTTGGATCCTTACGGGGAGATACAGCAGAAGGGCCGCAGAGGACACGGAGTGACAGACGTGTCCCTCTGTGACACGGCAACCACGATCGTGAGCGTGATACACACGACCTCTGTTATGGGCTGGACTGTGTTCCCCGAAAAAGGTATGTTGAAATCCTCATCATCATGCCTTCTAAGGCTCCTTCTGGCTGGGACAGTTTCCCAGACTCTCCTGTTTTTGGCGAACTTGAGAGTTTTGAAGAGTGCTAGTCAGGTGTTTTCTAGAATGTCCCTCAACCGGGATTTTCTTTTTTGATGCTTTTTCTTCCTAATTAGATTGGGGTGCACAACATAATGATCAGACATTTGTATATATTGTGAAATAATCCGTGTCCCTTTGTTTCTGTTTTTGTGTTTTGTTTTTTGGTGGTAAGAACACTTATCATGAGCTCTACCCTCTTAACAAATTTTAAAGTACATAGTACAGTATTGTTGACTATGTTTTCTTGAATCATTTATTTTTCATTTATGTTTTTACATATGAGGTATAATGGATAACATATAATAATTAGTATATTGTATACTTATATGTATATATACGAATTGGGTGCAGTCATACATAATGGGTGGGGGTGTGTGTGTGTGTGTGTGTGTGTGTGTGTGCAGAGCATAAGTGGGTCTGACAGTGATAACAGTGAAAGGTTTGGAGATGACTGGCCTGGGGGATCACAAACTGTCACCTGGAGCTATCATCTTAACACATCAGGTTTTTGAAGCTTATTTCCCGTCTTCTCATTGTAATCACAGTGCATTTGGGCCCCCCAGCCAGGTCTCCTAAAGGCCATGCTCTGAGTCACTGGGAAACACTGAGCTTTTGCAAATGCTGCCTGACACCCTGTCCTAGCACCCTGACCACAGGGTGGCAGACACAGGCGTTATCTTTTCCAACTGATTCCTTTTAAAGATGGGAAACTGAGAGCTGGGGTCGGTGGGGGGAGGCAGGTACAGTGAGAGAGGAAGGAAGCCGGCGCCGCAGAGCGAGTGTTGCCTCTGGACCAGACTGCAGTCACACCTGGGAGATGCTAAAGGGTGCCTGGGCCCTACTCCGGCCTTGTGCATGGGAACACAAGAAGCTCAACCACTGGGTCTCAGCATCCTCGTGCATAAAACTGAAGAGAAGCCTCTGTCCTGCTTACAGCTTCATCGGGGGCATTCTCCATCAGTTACACAGCACTGCCCACACATAAAGGATTATCATCATTATTACAATCAATATGGAGCTGTTATTAGGGTGATGTCATCCTGCATGGGTGTATATGCCCAGAAACTTCTGAGGGTATATGGGACACCAGTGGTGTTATCTCTGGGGGAGCCGCTGGGGGCTAAGAGTGGGAGGGGTCTTGTGTGCACTGTATACTCTTCCACAATGTTTGAACATTTTTACCAGATATACTTTATTTTTCCAACGTAAAAAGAGACGAAGACACTGTATGTAAGTAACTAGATCATGGTTCACTTGAAAACATCGACTGGACCCCAACTCAGTGCTGTGCACTGTGCCAAGACCCCCAAACCAAGGCGGGTGAGCAGACAGAGCCCCATCCTTAGAAAGCCCTGCTCTGTGTGACGCTGACACTCCTGCTTTGAGCAAGTGCAAGGACACTGCCTCCTCTGTCCTGCACCAGAGATCACATCCCAGGTGGGAACCGCCATCGGTCCATGTACTCACCTGTCTTCAGCTGCCCCGCAGGTGGGTGGAACTGCATTCATCGCAGCTCAGTGCACGGCACAATCTCACCGTTGCTCATGCTGGACCTCACCTTTATTTCATCTAATTAAACATCTGTCTCTTCTCCTCCTATTTCTACCCCTGCTCCGTCCCCAACCCCAGAGGGTCCGTTCCAGTGTGTTCTACCCATATGCATTTTACAGGTGCCTAGCTTTAAACATCGTCTCGTGTATGGATACGACTTACATGGTGGTATGGACTCACAGACTGCACTCTGTTTTTTACTTATTCCACCAAGTGGTACATTTTAAAGATTTGTCCACCTCATTCTTTGTGAGTCTCAAGGGCTACTATCATATGCACATTGCATTTTTTTTTTTTTTTTTTTTTTTTTTGCGGTGGGGGACTCTCACTGTTGTGGCCTCTCCCGTTGCGGAGCACAGGCTCCGGACGCGCAGGCTCAGCGGCCATGGCTCACGGGCCCAGCCGCTCCGTGGCATGTGGGATCTTCCCGGACCGGGGCACGAACCCGTGTCCCCTGCATCGGCAGGCGGACTCTCAACCAGTGCGCCACCAGGGAAGCCCTGCACATTGCATTTATTGAATGCCCTGAAGATGCTCGACTAGCCTGCTCCCCCCCATCACTATAGTAAAAGAACCTGCAAGGAATGTGTCCCCTACAGCAAATGGGGCTGCCACGAGCTACAGGTTACACACACCGAATTTCCCTACATATGCCAATCACTGTCCTGAGTATTTGCACCAGTTTGAGCTTTCCCCAAGAATCCATTAGCATCCGGGACATGCAATTTGTGACTGGTAGAGAATGTGACTCATAATTTCAAACGAAATCTGAACCGTAGGGTGTGGTCAAGTAATCTGTCCCCTTTGGAAACTCACGAAGGCCACCAACACAGGACCATCCGCTTTCACAGACAAAGTCTCCACCCTCTTGGGCCTGAATCCAGTACCTCTGAAGCCCCCTCCCACTCTACCCCCCAGCGGGGGCCTGGCATGGCTGTGGGAAGCGCGTGCCCCCAGCGCTGTGCCTTGAGGTCCCAAGAGCATGTCTGGGCAAGGACTGGGCTCGCTACCCGAAGACGCAGCCTTGGAATAGTCTTCTCCCAGTGGAGAAGTACTTGCTGCTTTCGCGCGGTGTTTCACAACTTTCCACCTGAACCTGACCCTCTGCTAGCAATGGCAGAGGATGGCATAGAAAAAATGGGCATTTGCAGTAAGTACTTGTCATGGACTTACGATTTCATCACTTGGAAATACAATTCTAGTTCTTGCCGCGCAAATAGTATGCTTCCCCTGCCCCCCTTCCACCGATGCTGTGAGGGCTTCCTGGCAGTCTTTTCCTTCCTTTGAATATACCGGACTCTGGTTCCAGTGGTCCAAGGTGCACTGCGTCTTTTTCCAAAGCAGAGAAAAGGAAAAGTGGCCGATTTACAGGGTGTGTGTCTTCGAGGTGAGACCAGGATTCCATTCCACCTGGGATTTCGTTAAGACCAGGCGCTGGAGGTCTTCTTCACCTCTGCTTCTGATGCGGTGACAGTCCTCACAGCTCACCTTGTGGCCCCTGGAAGCCGTGCCCCGTAAGAAAGGCGAGGCAAGGCCACAGTATCAAGGCGTCCGCACATTGACCGGGAAATGGAGAGCAGCGCAGCGGAGCTGGCCTTGTGGGCCTTCCCTCCCTCACCCCGGCACAGCCTTCGTTTCTCCCCGTCTCTCTGTCAGCTGTGAGCTCCAGGAGGGCGGCCCCAGGCCTGGTTCTCCTCTGGCTCCTCCATTCCTACTACAGAGAGGGGGGCCTTATGTCTTGATGGAATACAACAAAACAGAACCTCACCTTATATTACAGAATAATTAAGAATGGTACTGGGGCCCCTAGTTTACACTTAGGCAGTGAAGGGGCCAACAGGCGGAATCCAGCTCAAGCCAGACTCACGCGGTGTCCAGGGTTTGCAGAGGGCCTGCAGCAAACCCTAATGGGACAGACCCAGCTCAGAGTGCTGGCCCCTGGGAGCACAGCGGGATGACCCAAATGTGGCTTGGCCTTCCTCAGCTTGAGAAGGGGATCACCCCAGGTCAGTCCCACGTGAACCTCATGACCATAGACAGCCTGCCTCCCGGCCTGGGTGAACCCCCCTTGAGCCCTCTTCCTCTCACAAACACCATGTAAGCTTCTCAGAACCCCAAGAAACATCGACGGCTCAGCCATTACATCTTCCTGTTTTCTTCGGAGGCAGAAGGTTCCGTAGACACCCACGCAGGGCGTCGGAGGAAAGGGGCCCCGGACGTACGGAACGCCTGTCCCTTCATTAAAAT
The DNA here is from genome assembly GCF_011762595.2 of Tursiops truncatus. Taxonomy (NCBI): domain Eukaryota; kingdom Metazoa; phylum Chordata; class Mammalia; order Artiodactyla; family Delphinidae; genus Tursiops; species Tursiops truncatus. The sequence continues at coordinate 3,559,453 of NC_047049.1, read as the reverse complement.
ACCTGATCCTGACAAGGCATTCTGAAATATTAATTGAACCAAGTTTTATTTAACCTACGCGGACCAATCCAATGCAACCCGAACCGGCTCCGGGATGCTTCTCAGGAGAAGTAAATGGAACCCTTGACGGGGCAGAGCCGGAGGTCAGCAGGCAGACGAGGTCCTCTGCCTTCACCCGAGTTCCTCGAAGCGCTGGAAAGAGAGAGAGCAGCCGTCACTTGGGCTCGGGCTCTGTGGCAATCATTACAGGTCTGCAGTGAAGCAGAAAAACGCTGTAATAAACAGGTCCCGCCGTCTCCCCTCGCTCCACCCATCCTCCCCTACAAGTGCTCGGCCCTTCTGGCCTTGCTGAGCGTCAAATCCCCGTCCAGCTGTTTGACCCTATTACGGCAGCATGATAGGCACCCCTGTCACTCGAAATGCCTGCAACACTCGGACGCACCGAATCTATCTTCCCGACAGGTAAACCTATGGATAATTTATTTTTATGTGCTTTCAAAGGATGTTGACAGCAGTCAGAAACATCCAGCACACGCTCGCCGTGTGCAGGGCACGGGGTCGGGCAGCAGCGGTAGTCGCTGTTAATGAGCGTGAGGGTAGAGGCTGGACGGACGTCCCGCTCCGCGTGCCTCTGGACCTGGGGCGCCCTGGCACCTCCAAGGTCCAATCTGTGCCTGATGATGACGCTGACCCAGAATCAGGCAGGGAGCTAGTTCCTAGTTCCATTCAGCAAAGGCATCTATAGCAGAAACATCCAACAAGGTGGGAGCAAGGTGGGTGTCACGCTGCACACAGCAGGACCAAGCCTGCTCTAGGGCTGCGCTAAACTAAACGATCACAGGTGGGGCTCCATTTAAATATGTACCTGGCTTGACATCTCCCATCAGCTGCTCTGGACAGGCCACTGCCTCAAGGAATGTTCCCGAAATTTTAGAGAGAAGGCTTCAAAGCTGACAGGAGCCTCTCGAACTTTGTCATCGCAAATGTCCCCAAAGTAACCGCACACTTAAAATATCATCGTTTGCCAAGTAGGTTTCGTGCCCCCCGGTGCAGGGGCGCCCGGAAAGGCGATGACTTCTAAGTCACCCTCCGGACTGCTGTTTGACCGTGTCCCTTCACCACGGGTGCCATTTCAGCCTCCGGAATCCAATCAACGTGCCAGTTAAATTGCTGCTCATCTGTCGAGATGAGGCATCCGACTATTACTTCAGATTTAGTGGAAGACTTAGATCCCGGTACATCTCACGGAAGCCATTAGTAACACCTGGAATCATTCACATTAGCTTAAGACCTGGCACCATAAATTCCCAGCCATTAATGATTATTCTGACTCGTCAGGATAAATGGCTTCACGTTTTTGATAATGAAAATATACATTCCGCCGTAGTTCCTTCTTAAACCCACATTACCTTTGTAATGTACTTCATGGCTGATTGTAACGGACTGCACCATGACTCTCGCAAGGATTTTTAGTGGGCTGTAAAGTGTTGAAGATCTGTTGTACTATTCATTAAAAAAAAAAAAAATTAACGAGATATTTGTTTAGCTGTTTGCATTGGGAAATGTAATTAACAATCTTCACTGGTGCGCTCGGTGCGGAGCAGGAAAGGCATCCGCGTCTGCGTTATTTCCACCTCTCCTCCTAGAAGGGCCAACGCACAGGGCATGGGTCTACACAAAGGCAGGGGAAGCAACAAACTTCTCTTGGATATTGTCAAAAATAACAGAAAAATATCATTGTGAGAGCTGAGGGGGTCAGTTTAGTTATAGCTGAGAGAGATTATTTAAATATCTCAAATAAATCTTTTCATTCCCAGCACATTCATCTCTTCTAAGTGCTCATTAAGGTGGGGTGTGACAGTCCTGGAAAATGAAACACTAATTCTTTTTCTCTGAAGCCTGAGTGTACCGCTCCCAAGGGCAGCTGTAGTTTAGGGGGATTATAGAACTAGTGCAGAGAGGGGCTCCTTGGGCGCATTTCATTCCAAAAAGTGATGGGGGGAGGTGTTGTTTGATGCCACGATTCTTCTGGCTTGTATCTTGTGATCTATCAGATCTGAAGAAAACGGATGTCAGTTTGTGGTGTTTGATAAACGCTCCCCGGAACGGGGCTGCGCCGACCTCACCTCCGTGCGGTTCAGCATAATTTGTAGTCAGCTTGTCTTTGCTTGATTTAGACGAAGTTTTCCACAGACAGAAACTGAAGGATGGGGTTTCAGCATCACGCTCTGCTTTTCCAACAGCAGGCCCTTTTCTTCCTTTCTTTCTTTCTTTCTTCTTTCTTTCTTTCTTTCTTTTTCTTTCTTTCTTCCTTTCTTTCTTTCTTCTTTCTTTCTTTCTTAGAGATAAAGAAATTGTGTCTAAAATTATATCCTAGCGTTGGTCTAATAAGCTCTAATACATTTGTGCGTTTGGGTCACAGCGTTCATATTTCCAGAGCGCTCACAGAGAGGTGCTCAGGATTCTCTTAAACAATAAGGGTTCATAAAACAGTGCCGCCCAACTCCTTGATGAACTCAGAAATGGTTATTGATTCACATTAGGCCCAATTTGCTTAAATTCAACTTGAATTTCACACGTCATATCAGAAAGCGATGGCCAGGCACCAAAGGGGTCAGCTGGAGCCCCAGGGCGGGCAGAGCCCCTCTCCTGGTGTAGATGGCAGCCCCCTGCCTGGCTTCTCCTTCATGCCAGCCTCTGAAGCCTTTGGGGGCTCATCACAGCCCCAAAACACGCCGTGGAATACGAGTGGGGAGTCCCAGCGGATTCCGTGCCACGACGGAGCACACACCACCCAGCACAGATGTTGGATACAGAAGGCAGAAGGCAGGAAACACATTCTCAGCCGAAAGGTTTACCTGGAGCTGGAGAATGCCTTGGAGTGGTACCTGCCAGCAGAGGGAATGGAAAGGACAAAAAGAGAAAGGAAAATGAATAAAAGGGAAAAGACCAGAAAAATGCAAACCTTCCAGGAAAAGCTAAACAAGGATCATAGCGCTTGCAGGGGAAGTATAAAGACATGGGAAGATGAAAGACAGGAAAGGTTTAATCTGAGAATCTAAAAATCATTAAAACTTCACGAAGAAGGTGATTTGGGTGAGGGCTGAAATTCGGGACCCTGGTGGGAACTGTACAAATAGGGTCTTATTGAAACATTAAACCTGCAGCGTGCTAGGGCCACCAGTGGGCACGAAATAAATAATAATTGATAATAATGATGATACTGAAATTTAATTCCACGTTCCCCGGGAAGTTCCCAGGGACTTTGCTGTGAACATCCTCGGGGTCCCTGCTCCGGCTCTTTTCATCCAGGGGGCAGAGTGCACGTTTGCCCCCCTCCCCGGCACGTCACACCTGCCCTGCTGGGGCCTGAGGAAGGGACCCGGGGACCAAGGCTGGGCAGAGCAGCCTCTACCCACAGACGGGGGGACGGGAGGGGCAACCTGGTGACCCCAGCCCCCAGCCACCGGGTAGCAGGAAAGGGTGGCAGCAGAGCCAGGCCTGCTCATGGGTGTGGGGAGACAGGGCTGCAGGCTGCAGAGCCCAGCCCATCTCGAAGGGGAAAAGCTCTAGACCTTTCCCCCTGAGCCTCCACAGGACAGGAGCCACACCCGACTGGGCCTCTCTGGGGAGAAGGGACAGCAAGGGACCCTCGGACAGCAAAGAAGACCTGGCCAGGTGAGCTCCGAGACAGCCTTGTGTCCTCAATGGAGGAGCAGGAAAGCTGAGTAAGGGAAGAAATAAGGAGAGGGTAAAAACGGAGGGCAGACGGGGTGATGGTCAACTTCCAAAGGCTGCAATTCCTGTGGTTCTTGTTCTGAGACAAGTGGAGTGTCTGATCGTACAGCTGACACCAAGGGATTTTTAAACAGCATGAAAATGACTAATTATAAAAGGAAGGGTTGAGTGCAGAGTGGTTGGGAACATTCCAAACCCTACATGCTCTCTGCTACCACAACTGAGCTTTTATTTAGGGTAGAATTTTCTTTAGGAGGCAAACTTAAACACCTATTAAGCAGCAATCCTTCCGCCAGTCATTGGCTCAGGGTTTAAAATCCACCTATGTGTGTCTACACACACATACATAAACATGTACGGATACAGATAAACACGCCTACGCCCGCATAGACACACACATGTGATGCTTGTCGTGCACACCACACACGTTTTCCTTGTATCTTGTGTGTGCACCCACATGTCTGTGCCATATGTTTCTCTTATATTTTGTGTATGCACCACACACACAAGTTCTTATATTTTACACAGACACACATACACACAGACATATGCACACATGTGAGTCTGCATTTTAGCAACATACAGAGTGATTTTTCCCCGAGGTGTTCCTTCCATGATCTCTGGAAAACGTTAAGGAAGAAACCATCCGAATTTGGAGCTATATTAACCCAAATGAATAATGCTTTCAGCGGCAGGCGATCTTTTTAGACAGCGTGCCCTAGAATTTTTGGAAGGTGCTGAGAATTTGTAGAAATAATGATTATGAGGAAGGAAATGATGTGGCGGGTGGCTCCATCTCTACTAATAAGTGCTTCCTAATAACTCAAAAAAATCTCTGTCAGGCCCCGGCCTCTTTCGCAATGCAAATGGGTGAGTACATGCTGCAAAGCTCACTGCGCGCGATACACAGACAAGGGTAATATCTAGTCTGTGTCATTCCAAATGATATGGAAACAACCGAAAGCATCCTGGCTGTGGATAATTACGGAAGAATGACAGGTTGATAATAAGTTCTCATTTAGGAGTCTCTCAAACGGGGGAGGTACAGGGGTGGGTTTATGCCCTGCAATTCTGGAGTTTGAGTGCCCTCTGCATGAATAAGCAGGTCTTGAAGAGGAATTGGGGGCCGTGGCATGGACAGGGGGAGGGGAAACTGCACAAGAAGATTTCAGACGCAAAACCCCTCACTTTATGAACCTTGCAAACTCATCGCTGTCTTAGGGACGCACGAGGATGCAGACTCCTGCTGTGGCGGGAGAAGCGATTTCAGCCGTTCTTAGGTGCTCTGGCCGCGATGACACCAAGCCCTCAGCCAACCCGATGCCCACCAGGCAGCCTCTCAGGTCATCGTTTTCCTCGGTGTGGTTATTCACCAGATCCTGATACTTTTAGGATAAAAACAGACTCAACAGAGAGGCTGTGGGAGTCTGTCAAGTTTACAATAGATTCAGGTTTGAAGCCTGGCATTATTGATGCACATTATTAATTACCAAAAACGAGGGGGAGGAATATTTAAAGGCGGCGGTGACATGCTGGATGGCTGTCTGGCTGTGCGGAAGCAGACTGGATTAGCCATCATTCTCTCCTGGGCATGCAGGGGAGGGGCAGGGGCGTGCTACACGGCACTTGGGTTCTGGAGGGGAGCGCTCTGCTAGAAATGCCCCCCATCCTGGGGCCCCTCTGTCCACAGGGACAGCTGTTCTCCCAAAGCCCCAGCATCAGCACAGGAACCCCTCTGATCCCGCTCTGGTGGCAGGGCGATCCCCAACCGCAGACCTCGCTGACAGCAGGGTGGCAAACGGGGGGCAGGTAGGGACCTGTGGAGAGCATCCTCCTTTCTGGAACCTTCCACTTACAATGGGCTCTGCAAGCTCCTTCCCTGGACACCTGCCATCCAGGTGTGCCTGCCAAGTGAGCATTGCTCTTCCACAGTTTCTACCTCTCCTCCAGGGCGGGACCTGTCGTCGGCATCTTTCTGGGGCAGGGATTCTATCAAGGTATTTGTTGATTTCATGCAACCTGGCTCTTGCAGTGGCTGTTTTCAATCAGTCTGCCTGGTTTTATGTTTTAAAGGGAAAAGGCGTTCTCAACATTTTCTCCGCTTACCCACCCCCTCATGTCTGCTGTCCACAGAGTTATACCAAGACCTTTAAACTGGGGCTGGGAGGAAATAGGACCAGGGCCTTGAGTACATGCCATTCACATGGGCAAGGCATGAGACCAAGGGTCTAACCCGGGGGTGGCACATGAGTGTCCTTTTCCAATTTTTGTTTTGTTTTGTTTAGTAGTTACAATATGCAGAGGTGGAATTAAAACAATAGGCTAACGTGAATTTGCCCTTTATTTCAGGCCAGGCGTTCCAGTGAAAACATCAACTGCAATCCCGTAACCCTGTGCGAGGTGGGTAATATTATTCTCTCCAATCTTACAGTTAAGGAAGCAGAGTTACCAGCACCCAGAGACGTCTGGGCCCAGGGTACGAGACCTAACAAGTCCGAAGCAGGGACGGGAGCCCTGAGCGCAACCACAACCTTGCTCCTGGCTGTGCGGGGACAAGGGGCAATTAGAAACCGCCCTGGAGTCGGGAAGCTCTGTGTGTGCCAGACAGCGTCCAAGATACCCTAGTCAGTGAGGAGAAGCCGGCGCCGAGCTGGGCCTGGGGCTGCTATGACACCTTCCCACAGAGGGGCTCCGCTCAGCTGTGGCCCTCCTGACACCGACGTGCAGCGGGGCAGGGCTCCTCCTACTGGGCTCGAGTTGTTCTTGCCTTACCCTGGGGAGAACAGCTACATGAAGGACAAAATAATTGGCCAAAGTCCCTGTGCCCTTGTAAGCTACTCAGGTGAGCTGGATTCATTTGAATTCCTTCTTCCAAGTTACCCCGTGGAAGCCTGACTTGGAAAAAAAAAAAAAACCCAAACTGGCCCGAAAGGTTCATTCATATTTGAATGGGCCCCAAGGTCATTAATTACTACGATTATTATTTTTCCTGGCAGCTCATGATGCAAAGCAATGATTTTCTTTTATATAAAGTAGATATTCTAGATGCAAAGCCACAGGGTTTGGTTACTATCAAACATTTTTTAAAAAAATAAAGATAACCAAATAGTTAAAAGAAGATCCTTGGATATTTGACCCGGCCTTCTCTAGTAATTATTCTAATTATTCTTCTATTATTTAGGCCATGAGCCAAAGGTTCCCGAGTGCATAGAAAGTTAATAGCGGACTTGAAGTGAGAAGGGGAGGGCGCGCCGGCATATGGTCATTAAATTCTGCTCTCACTTAAGGCTTTTGCATCAAGCAGGCTGTGGGCACCAACATTTTATCTTGAAGTCTATTTACTCAGTGCAACAGGGAAAAAGTAAATTGTCCTAATTTCCCTCCCCGGCCCCAGAAGTGCCTGCCTCCTTCCTTCCTTCCCCAGAACTCCTTTGGGGTCAGTCTGTTGCCTGGGCAGCAGGATACGAGGAGGCCGGGTCACGCTTTGGGGGAACATCTCCAGGGTGCCCTGTGGGTTCCGGGCGGCCTGCGTTGGAGTTCATCAGCAGAAGTGTGGTCCCAAGATGGTGCTGCTTGTGGTAGATGGGTGGGAGGAGCTGGTGAAGGGGACCCAGGAGACCACTGCAGGGAACGGGGCTCACACGTGCATCGTACAGCCCAGGGCACCCGGCACCTCCCCCGCTGCTCTAGGACTCGTGTTAGCCATAATCCACAATGCCTGGGAAGGTCATCCCAGGAAAAATCTTATACCAGCAAATTCCATGCCTCCTCCAAAACATGGACCTGGGTTCTAGGGTGTACAGGTCAAGACCCATCAGACCCAGGGCCAAGAGCTTTGCGGACAGAAATGAACGAAGCCCGCCCTTACTGCTTCCTCTTAAGTTCACCATTTCCCGAGCCTTGGCCAACCTGGGCAGCGCCCTTGTGAAGGTGCTCAGAACCGCCCTCCCGGTGCAGCTCTTAAAACTCCCCCAGTCCCTGTCCCCCTTGGGTGGTTCTCCCTGAGATTCTGGGTCAAAGGCAATGCTCTCCTTGGAAGGGTCAACACAGTGACTGGCGCCAGTAGAGTGTGAATTAGCCCCATTCTCTACCTGTCACGCAAGACTCAGATGGAGAGGACATGGCAGGAGTCAGGGACCGGGTAAAGGCCAAGCGCCTCACCCTTCCCCAACACAGCCACGCCCAGACCCCCAGACACAAGCCTTCCCGAGGCCGTGACCCAGCACTTCAGCCAAACTGCCGACCAGAGCACAGCAGACGGCCCGTAAACTGGGCACGCAGCGCGTGAGTACCGTGCGCAGCCCCGAGGCATGGATGAGAAGCCCCCGAGCCCTTACCGCGAAGCTGCGGCATTTGTTGATACACGTGCTCTTCCCACCAGGAAGCCACACACCAAGCCCCAGACCCACGTGTGGCTACAGCAGGCTGGCCAGGCAGGTACAAATTCAATGGCGAGATTCCTCAGCACATCTTTCACATGGTCCTTGAAATAGTCACCTTCCTGGGTAAGACGACAAGAAACGAGGGCAACACCTGGGTTGGGGGCAGCCAGAGGGGCCAGGAAGGTCACCGTGAGGGGCTGGGAGGGATGATACAGACCAACTCACAGGTAACCCTTCCTCACAGAGCCCCGTGTCCGATCCTACACGGATGTAACTTCCACTTTCCAACGTCCAGTGGACCAAAGGGAGAGGAAAGTTGCATCGGGAGCACAGGCTGCAAAATATATTTTTTCTAGAAGTTTCCACATGATGGTAACTTAAATATTTACAAACATTTCTTCCATTGACATTCTTTAGTTTCCTGTGTTTGGGGGTGGACTGGCAATGGGAGGGGTCTGAGGAGAACAGGTATGAGCACCTGGGGTCCAGAGCTCGGGAGGGTCTGCACAGTGAGGGCTTTGGCCATCAGCCCGTGATCGTGGAAGGAAGGCAACCTAATTCCTGGTCCCCAGTCTCGCCCACGTCATGCAGTTGGTCAAAAGCTTTTTTCTTTTTTCTTGGATGTGTGGGCTGCATGAATAACTTGTGGTGTGCTCGTCCAGGCAGACCTTGAGCTGGTAACAGGAGGAAGCCCCGGGGCCCTCTCCTCTGACAGATCCGCTTCATCCTGGTCTCACGCACTGAGGTTCACATTGATGTATTTTGAGCAACTGTTGCTCAGAAGGCCTGTCTGCACCAGCCCTGCCTGGAATGTCTTCTTTAATCAAAATTCTGCTCAAAACAGCCCAGCTGATCAAGTGAAGTGGCCTTTCCACATGCTATTGACAATCTGTCTCAAGCATTATCTCCTGAGTTTCCCTTTATTTTCTCTCCCAGCCCAGAGAGTCTCTGCTTTGAACCGTCGCTTCTGGACGTATCTGGATTTGATGCAGCCAGAACGCTTTACATCTACCTCCCTGCCCTTGTTGCATTTTGCAAAAGCAACATGAAAATTTCAAACCCGGGAAGAAGAAAAAGTACTTAAATGACTCACCTCTTCCCTCGGTGTGACTCACATGTAGGAGACGTGAGGCCCACAGGGACATGTGATATATATTTTCTCGAGGCAGCCGGCCTTGGAGATTTTAAGACAGTCAGGAGCCGACCCGCAAACAGAACGAGAGAAAAAGTATCATGTTAGGGGCTGGGCAGCCCTTGATGAATCTTCATGGACACAGTCACTGTCTGTGAAAATAAAGGAAAGTAAACTCACTCGTGCCGAAGTAGGTTATTTGTGAACAGGCTCCTGAATGGACCTCAGTGAATAGATATAACCTCCATCTCCCCCCGCCCCCCATGAATTGTCTTATTTACTTCAGATAGATTTTGGAGCTAGTCTGAGCACGTGGGGCACCCTTGGTAAATGTTTATGAATGAATCAATGGTCTGACAGTTTTCCCTTCTAGAAAATGCAGATGCTCCTGGCTGGTCTCTAAGGACCCTACAAGTTGGCATTCTAATTTACACAAGAGAGGCAGAGCAGAGCACGAGTTCCTCCACTGCCAGTGTGAACCAAAGAGAGGCCACCCTGCTCCCCAGATAGTGGCCTCACACCTCGGCAGCCCTGGGCTAGGTGTGGAAGAGCATGGGGAACAGAGCTGGCGAGTCTCAGAAACTAGCCAGAAGAGACAGAAAGTCAGAAAGAGGCTGGGGAGAACAGAAAAGGCACCACTAAACCTAAGAGCACCTGGGAAGGTGGAGCAGACTGCGGGAAAGTCACGTGACCAGGATGCCAGAGAATTCCAGGAAGTCAGCATGACTCAAACCGGGAACGTTTCTTAAGGGAACAGGGGAGCAATATGGCATTTGGGATCATTTCTAGCTCCATGACTAGTGAAGATTTCAAAGGGAGATACAAGATCTGAAAATTGAAATCAACCACTGTAGGATCAGTTCAGTCACATGCGCTACCCTTTCATCTGTCTCACCAAAAAAATGCATGTAAATAGGAAGGTTTTAGATCAGCTGTTTTGCGGCATCCTTCATCGAACTGGAGCTCAGATGCTTATAAGGCTGTTTACGGGTCTGTTTATTTGTATTCCACCTCATTCCAAGAAGGAATTTGAGAAACTCTAACTCACAGGACCAGAGACAGGGCTTGAAATATTCAGTTATCACAGTAAGATCCCATGTAGCAACAGAACCCCGATAGGAGACATTTCAGGCTTTTCTGCCTGTACCCTCTGGACAGAATGTACAAGAATTTTAACTTGTGATAAAGTTGAACAATGTTTTCATAATAAACGTAACCACTCCATTGGGTGGCGGAGCAGCTCTGCTGATACGTGGCCTTCAGCTTGGGCTGCATACTAAGTTTCTCTGCCATGAAAGAAGCAAAGTGATGTGTCCAATGAGCTAAGTGCACACCGTTTAGATAATGCGTATCACCCTGGTTATGAGAAGTCTTTCGACGTGTGATCCCTGATGGGCACCATAGCTATGTGCCTGCTTCCACGCTGAAACACGGAAAACCTCGGCTGGCACGTGAAGGGAAACTGATGAAAGCTAATGGGCGCCCGCACTCGTTCCTCTAACAGAATATTTATGGGCAGCTACACACAGAGGAGGTCCATGCCATTAGAAAGTTTACTGTAAAATGGAAATGAAAGGCAGAGGGACAAATCATGAGTTTGGGATTAACATATACACACTACTATATATAAGACAGATGACCAACAAGGACGTACTGTACAGCACAGGGAACTCTGCTCAATATTCTGTGACAACCTATGTGAGAAAAGAATCTGAAAAAGAAAGAATATATATATATATATATATATATATATATATATGTATGTATAACTGAATCACTTTGCTGTACATGTGAAATGAACACATTATAAACCAACTATACATTGTAAATCAACTTTTAACAAAATTAAAAATAAAATAAAATTATATGATTTCATTAAGAAAAATTTTTTTAATGAAATGGAAAAGAAAGACAAATTTTTAAATTATTATTAAGAAGCTCGGGGGCAAGGACAGAGTATTTATGGTGATTATTCCTGACTAGCAGAAGTGGGATAGTGGGCGAATTGAATTTATTTCTTTTCACTAGATTTTCCAAAACTTTATATTGTCCTATAGCTAGAAAAATATCTATTAAATAGTACAGTGTGATGGGCTCCATGTAATGGACGCGTGAAGAAACTGTTTCAGCAAAACCAAAAAAGGAACAAAGCTTTCAGCCTGAGAATATGCAAGTCTCTTCCAGGTGGTTCTAGGCTTTTAGCTTTTCCTCCTTCATTATTAATGGGGGGCCCAGCCAGAGACTGGGTTTAATTTTAAAATGCACCCACCCATTACAAATAAATACCTGAGCATGGAAACTATCCTTCAGTGAGGCTGCACTCCTTTCCCAAGGTATACCTTTAACAGAGCCCCGCACCCAGCCCCCAAAAGTGACACTGTTTTAAGAACAGCGAGAACAGTGCCAGGTGCCTACATGGCCCCTGCAGTCACCTTGACCCAATGGCCAGTCAGTGCTGCTTTTTTGGACCAGGGAGGCACACAGTTCACTCGGCTTCTTCTAATTCCGTTGCACCGATAAGGATGAGAAGAAGCCCTCGGCCACCATCCCTCTGCACTGGAGATGATGCTCTGAGAAAGTAGGTGGACAAGGGTCAAGGTCACAGCAAACAGCCCACACCGCCGGTCACAAGCGCCCACACCACTGTCCTGCTAATAAGGTCCAGGTTTGGGATGGGCGTCGGTTAGTGCGTAAGCATATCGAGGTGATGGTTTTTCTCTACCGTTTTTCTCTTTTCCCCATTCTTTGTATATTGTGCTTCACCGACAGCAAGAGAAGTTTAAAAATAGATGAGGAAACTGAGGTTCCGAGTAGGTCGGTAACTCTCATACTAAATGGTAGAGCAGATCTGGACTTTACGGAAAGACCTCGGCGCTCTGCCGTGGACCCCAGGCCTCCTGCTAGCCGCCACGGAGCTGTGGTGGTCTTGAGTGGTTCAGTCGGCCTGGAAAGCATGGGGCAGACTTTCTCTCCCACCCGGCTCATGAGGGCTGAGAAACCAAACCCTCACAGACAGAGGGGCCTTCTCACACCGGCAAGCAATAAAGCAACTGTTCGGACATCTTCCCGCTAGATTATATCTCTCATACCAGAGAGCAGGGTGAGAGCCTCCCGAGACGACAAAGAACATGTTTCCGAGTAGAGCCTCATCGCAGGACTAGATGGTCAGAGCATTGACTGCTGTTCAGAGTTTGTCTCCAAGGCTGTAAGGAACCACTGATGAACTTGGAGTGAAGGGGATTGAGGGAGGACCGGTCTGGGTGTGGTGTGCCATGGACCTGGCTTCCTTGTTCATCCTCCTGGTACCGACTCCTCGCTCTGCTGGTCCCTTCTTCCCAGAACTTGTACCCAACTGAGAATGAAAACCATTCCCTGGCCTCATACCAGTTCCATTGTCTCAGAGACCTTCCAGGGCCTTCCACCGTGCACTCAGCGGCGGCTGCCAGCAAGTTCCAGCCCCCAGTCCTGCTACCCCGGAGGGCAGAGCAAGCCCGTGTGTCACTAATACTGCAAAGCTGACAGAGGTATCACGACAAGGGGAGGCTGGATGGAAACATTCTGACGTTGGGCGCAAGCAATTGCTCCAAGCGCAGGGCAGAGCTGCAGGACCCCAGACGTGTCTTCACCTGTTTAAGAGTCACCCTCCCCGTGCGGGTTGCCGGGGAGGGCTGCGCACTCACCTACCACTCCAGTGGTGGAAGACGTGGGGTCTTCCCCACACTGCATTTCAACCACCCGTCTATCTGCTTAGACATTAAACCGGGCAATTACGGTTGCTGAGCAACCCTAACTTCTGCATATGTGCCTCCTGTGGTTTTGTACACCAACCACAATGTTATGATAACAGGATTCTTTTCAGACCAACATCCTTCTTTATATGTAAATTTATGCTAGAATTGTGTATTTAAAAATTAGTTTCTATGAGTAATGAGCCTCAGGTTTGGCTGGGCTCCTTTTTCCCCCTAGGTTTATAAAATCAAGCTCGGAAGTTCTGAGATCACGGACATGGTGTAAAACAAGGCAGAGGCGGTGACTTCTAAGCAAGTGCTTCATTTCTGGGGACAAGCTCAAAGCGACAGGCATACGTGTGACTCCGGCTCACGGTGCAAGAAATTCTCTCCGCCATGGGGTCTCTCCTCCACTCAGAAACACCTGAGCTGCAGGTGCCCCGGGCCCTGGGGCTCCCCTACCCTCCTTCAGTAGCTGACATTTCCCCAGGGCCTCCTAGGTGCCGAGCTGCAGGAAAGGTACTCAGGCATAGACATCGCTTACATCCAACCTCGCCCTGCTCTCTGGGACACCTGATCTAGCGGGGAAGATGCCCAAGTAGCTGTTTTAATTCCTAGGCAATGGGAGAGGCTTCTGATGGTCTCCAGGAGTTTCTGAGCCCCACGTGCTGAGAAGAAGGACGTGCACCCCAAGCTCTGCAGGCAGGCTGAGCCCCCCGAGACCACCACAGGCCAGCCGTGAACTAGCAGGAAGCCTGGGGTCGAAGGGAGGGCTCTGACTTCCTCCAAGTCTGCTCTACCAGTTAGTACAAGGGTTACTGATCCTCTCGGGACCTCAGTTTCCTCGTCTGTAGCAGGGTGACCATCATCGCTGACACTGTTTCTCAGAGTTGCCTTGACATTGGACAAGAGAAGGCCCGTGGAACCTAAGGGTCCCCTCCTCTTCCCACTTTCCTTCTTGTGAACTTCAGCCATTTGGGGGACGGAGGGCATGCAGCAAATGCAGCCTGCACTGCAAATACTCAGTAAGTGCTTCCAGGTTTCGGGGGAAGGAAGATCTTTCAGGTGAAAACTAAATAGCTGAAAGGAAGAGAGACGGCATGTTTGCAGGAAGAAAACACTTCCGAGCTGAACTGTACTATTTGGGTCCACTGTATTCCTTTGCCGAAGTATTTGACTGGCCTGGCAAGGGAAGGGAGGGGGCTGGGGCCCACAGCCAGCCGGGAGGACATAAATATTGATGAGCACATCGGTTTCACATTAGCTTTTCATGAAATGTTTCATGGGCCCGAACCAGTTTCCCAGATTAAGAAAATCCCATCCACGCCCACACACACCACTTCTTTTCTCTCCAAACTTTGGTTTGCATCCCTGAGACAGGGACATAATTGGCTTTGAAAATCAGTCTTTTCTTTTTATCTTTTCATCCCTCCCCTTTGACGGGGGTGCCCCCTCACTTCGCAAGCAATCTGGGTGCAGAGAAATGCACAGATCACATCTGACTGAAATTCAAGGATACTGGTTTCTTATGTAAAACCTTATCATCTGCACCTAATTACCAAAGTCCAGGATTACCATTTGGAGGGAATTGTTCAAAAACATCTGCTCCTCAAAATCCAAGCATCACTAGAGTGTCCCTCCTCCTCCAAAACGTCTAAGGCTAGCCTTAAAGGAGACCCAAGAAAGCAGGGGGCTTCTCCCTACTGAGAGGCAAGGGAGAGGGGAGGATTGGAACAATTAGCACTGTCTGCCCCTGGCATGTCCTCACCTGCTATTCCCGGCGTCAGGGCTGATGGACCCCAGCCTTGCCCTGGATGTTCAGCTGTTGAAACTCTTGGTGACAAACGTAAAATTCCAAAGAAAACCAAACCAAACCAAATTCTTCTGATTGAAAAGATGTGTTGGCAACTTGCTAGAGGTCTCACATTCCGACTGATGCAAATCCTGGGCGGAGAGGCAGTACCAATCCAGCAGAGGCAGAGGGATCTGAGCCTCCTTGTGGGGATTCGGAGATGGGCTTGGTGCTTCAAAGGGGAAAACAAAACTGACACAGGTACAGAAGGCAGGGGGATTCAAGCCCACCTGGACCAGACCTCGGGCCAGCAGTGATTGTGGGTCTGGAACTGGCATCCCTTTAAGAGGAAAGAAAGCCAGGGCTCACCAAGAAGCTCCTGAAGCCATCCCCATCTCGGCTGGGAGCACTTTCTAAAGAAAGACCAACACTGCCAGCAAAGAGGTCTCCTGTGGCTCTAGTCAATGGGCCAGCTCAGCCTGAACTGAGTAGGTCACAGGACTCTCCACCGCACAGGGCAACAGGAAATCTTTGCCAAAACGAAAGCAGGAACATGTGCCCGAAAGGCACAGCAGCTGGTGCGATGCGACACTGAAGCTTGGTTCATCCTTCTGGACACAAACTGTGGAAGTGAACTCTGGGGAAACTGCCACCGGTTATGTACGTGGCAGGAAGGTTTGAATGAAACAGACACGTTTGTCCCTAGAGCCAACCCATCAGAGGAGAACAGAGGCTCCTGGAAATCACCTGCAAACTCAGGCATCGGGAAGCTTCAGCTCTAGGTGCCTAAACACCATTAGAGTGTGGAAAACCCAGGCCTGATGCCACGTATGACCAACAAGACTGAAATCGGCCGTGGTTGGTGTTGTGATTTCTTCTTTCCATTGACACGATGTGCCCGCAGCTGGGACACACCTAAGGAATTATTTTAAGAATAAGTATTTAAACCATTACATATCTAATTTGGCTTTATAGATTTATTTAAGTAAATGTACTTTGTTTCCATCCCCCACTCCCCCAAAAAAGGAAAGCTGAATGATGCAGTTTTCGTTTTTTATTAAGGAGGCGTTTTGAGTTGAAACTCTTATCTCTTAGGGATGTGAACGGAAATGAACACTTCCTCTGTTGTGTAATCCCACACATCACTGAGTGTTTGCCTGGCCTCGGGGCTTAGGCTGGGCTGCCCAAGAGCAGGGATTAGAGCTCCCCCTGCCCCCCCACACACACACAGTAGTGTGCAGAGTTGCGTTGTCTTATCACACAAGGAAAACCTCCAACCAAAGGAATGCAATAAAGTACTTTTCAAACTGCGTAGAAGAGCTTTACAACTGTTTTCATCTATACAGATGAAAATCCTCCAGGATGTTTTTTCTGGTCCATCGTTGATTTTCCTATCCCTTCAAGAAGGTGTTGTTTGGTCACTGTGGGTAGAACAAGAGGGTTGGACAGAAGTCCTTTTCTTCCTGTCTGAAGGGCAGTGCTCACTGGTGGAGAGAACACCTCCTGATTTGCTCACAGGTTCTAGAGTATTAGACGTTTCAACTGGCAAAAGTTGACTTTCTGTCAAAACCCAATGCCTGAGGCATCAATTTGCTTCAATGAACAATTATCTTAAATAACTTACACTTATACATAGCATTTCTGAGGGAGATTATCAAATACTCAAAAATTCTTTTTTCTTTGCCAATATTTTCATCCCTTGCTGGTCATAGACTTAAAAGCTTGAAATAGAATTTTGTCTTGTACCAATTTTTTCCCATTTATGTTCAGAAAACATTGATTTTTTCTTAAACTGGAGTCTTAATGGACCTTGAAATTAACATGGCTTTTATTTCTCTGCTATGACCCCATCATCATTGATGATGTCACCGTGTCTCCCAGAAAAATCGTTGGCCAATGACTAGCGTTTGGCGTGGAGGCACCAGGGAGAAATCAACGGCATCCTATTTGCTCATTCAATGGTCCTTCCTACCTGAAAGAAATGATCCTGTTTCAGATAGCCGTTGTTGTAAGACAACAGGAAGTTTTGCCACACCGGGTTTGCATGACCTTCTCAAAACACAGCACAAGGTTGCAGCTTGAATTGAGGGTGTGGCCAGGATACCTGCATTTTTCAGAACTGCCACAGGTATTTCTGATGGGCAGGGTTTGTCACCACGGTCCACAGGGCAATGTTACAGCACGTTCTACAAACGCTTAGCAAACTTCTCAAGGATGCATTAGAGGCTGAATGGGTGGCCCTCTCTGGATGGGGAGTAAGTGGAGCTCAAGTCCAGGGCAGACAGGAAAATAAGTCGCTAAACACCAGGTGAGTCCTGAGTTGCAGGAGGAAGGAGATTGGCTAATTGTACCTCTGGGCTGCTGTGGCTTCGGATGGGAGAGGCTGGAGCCGGACTCTGAGCTGAGTGAAGCAACAGCCCCTCAGAGGAGAAGCAGCCCTCACCATCGTGGGCAGTCATGCTGTGCTCGCCCTGCCTGCTCCCTCCCCAGGGCCGGAAGCGGTGAAACAGTGTCCGCTCCTGAGAGGACAGAGCCAGCAGAGGGGGAACGATCCGGAGGCACACGGCTCTGTCGCTTACCTTTGCTTCTTCAGGCCGCGGACCCTTGAGAAGGAGAAGAGGGGCTTCTGCAGCTGCCGGACCCACGAAGCGAAGGAAGGGACTTCAGGAAGAGGCTCTGGAGACCCACCCACGCTACCGGAACAAATCCAACCTCCTCACCACGCCCGAAAGCCCACCCTGCCCCTCCTGGGTGTGGCCCCGCCATCTCAGGCCCAGACTTGCTGACCCCTGCAGTTCCTCAGACGCGCCATCTGGAGGCCCCGCCAGGTTGCTCTCCCGGCCCTCCCCTCCCCCCAGCTATTCATCCCCCTGACGCCCAAATTTCCAGGCTAACATTATGCAGCCTCAGGCCCCAGTTTCAAAGTCAGCTTCCTGGGAACCCCTCCCCTGACCCCACCCACCTGGGTTTTGGACACTCGGAGTGCGGGTCCTGCCCATGTTCCCCCAGGAGTGGCAAAGGTCAGCTTTGTTTGCCAAATTGCTTTGTTCGAGAATCGCTCCGAATGAGGCAGCGTACCTTCGTGGGTAACAGATGAGCAGGACCCAGAAGTGGCCACTATTATGACCCCCACGTCCGGTGGTGTTCCGACTCATGCACCGTTTCAGGACTTGGATCTCGGTCCTGTGATCAGAGGCAGAGCTTGGCAGCCTGGTGGCCTATTTGATTCCAGAAGCTGTACCTGATGCCCTCCCGTGTCACACAGTCACTGTGCAGGAGAGCTGGATGGGGTCATCTCTTCCGTCGGGGGCGAAGACAGCCTGCCCCAGAGAGCACGTGGCCTTTCTGGAAGGATCTGACAAGACTGCACTGGAAGCACAGAGGGGCGTGTCTGTGTCAGCTTCAGGGGCCCCTCCCCCAGGCTCCGCGTGGGCTGCTGCCATCACCGGAGGCCCCTGCTCTCTGGTGCCCCCAGCCCTGCACCCACCCGCCTCTCACACCCGGCACCACTGGCTGCTCCCCTCCCTGGGAACCACGTCTCCCTGAGCCTGGTTTCCCTGACTGCATGGGCAAAATACCTAGATGGACCAAGACCCCGCCGGCTCCCTGTTCCCAGCCCACCTTCTGTCAGGCTGTCAGGGCTGAGCCCGAGGTGGCCTGTCCGCAACAGCATCCCTCTAGCCTGCCCTGGCGCACCTGCCCGGCCTGGGTACCAGGCACTCTGCACGGACGGGCCTTCCAGGCTGCGGCCATGCCACAAGGGAAGACTTGCAGCCCTGAGGTTGTCTAGGTCTGGAAGGGGCTTCTCCGTTCCTGCAGAGTCTCGGGCCAGAGATCAAACCCTGCACTCAGGCTCAGGTAGAGACAGGTGTGTGTGTGTGTGTGTGTGTGTGTGTGACCACTGCACAAGGCCCCAGGGCACAGCCGGGCTTTGGCTCTGGAGGATACACAGGCAAGCAGCAAGGGGATGCCTGGGACCCATCCCCTCAACAAAGATTGGAGTGAGACCCCATGGGTGTCCTCTCACTCGTAAGGATGGGGTGCAGGAGGACTTTTCAGCTGCTGGTTTCTGCACTGGGGTATCTTTCGAGAAAGATCCCCCCGAGGAAATCCAGCTGGAATTGCGTCGATTTGGCAGACATGCTGGGGGGAGCAGGGAGCCGCGTATAATCCCAGCTGCGGGCAGTGCAAGGTGGCGGTTGAGGATGGTCCTCCATCAGTTTGCTCAGCGACTCCCCAGCTCCTCTCCCACGCGCTGAGTGTAGCTTCCAGGGCATGCGGAGCGTGGAACACCTTTTCAACGGGGTGTGTCCCTCAGGCACAGCAAATGCACCTTGCCTCCCGGCCGGTGCTATGCATGAGTGAGGCTTCCCACAGACGCAGGGAACACTGGACCCCACTGCATTTTGCTGGCGTAGGTGCACCTGAGTTAGGTCGGCTGGGGCGTCCCAGAGACCTGAGTGCAGAGAAGAGCATCCTTGCCAGGGAGGGTGGACACACAGCTGAGCCAGCTGCGGGGGAGGAAAGCCTTTCTGCTTTCATGTGACGGGTAATCAGGATGGAGTCTCCGTAACAGGCCGAGGGGCTGATGGGCCACAGACACTCCACCGAGGCTGGGGCCTTTGGAAGGAATGTGGGCGTGAGCTGGATTCCACGGGCTCACGGAAGCCCCCAATTTGAACTTGGGTTCCAGCACCTTGTGCAGGGGCTTGAGAGACAGGCTGGTTCAGTGATTCCGATCATTCAACTGAAGAGGTTGCTGGACTTCTCGGCCACAGTTTGTTAAATTTGCAGATGCTCTCTGGGAACCGTCTGGATGAAAGGTCTATAAACGTAATGTCTGGATTACGAGGGGAGTAATGGCTGAGATTCCATTCGCTTTGTACCTGCTGACCTCAGCCTCCACCGGGGGTGGGGTCAGCTGGGCAGGCACTGTCACATGCACAGCCTGCAGCCCCCAAAGGCAGGGACCCAGGGGGACCTGCAGGGACTCCACCAACACTGGGGTCCCCCATCACCACATGCAGAGGGGAGCCACTGAATGAGGGAGAGGACTGACCAGGGAGAGCTGAACAAGCCTCGCCAGAAATTGTGGAGCCTCGAGAAAGAGTCCTAGAAGGGCCCATGCACCCTCCAGAAACTCAGGAATTAATCATAAGCCAGCTTCTCTCCACAGGCGCGGGAGCCCTTCCTTCCCACGTTGAGGTTTTCTAAGCTGGTGTTCTCACCCCGAGTAGAGGAATCGTCGCAGCCCACTTTGCTATAGGACCGAATATCGCCTTAGAGAGCCCCTGCCGGGGGCTCCAAATTTCCCGTGAGTCAGCAGACCTTCCTCTGGTCCAGACGGGCCAGCCCAGGACGGGATGTAGGGCATCCTGGTCATGACTCTCACCTCCTTCCTGCGCCCACACTGATGGCTTTGCGGGGAAGCCCGTGATGCAAATAATCCGAGGAGGGAAAATGTGACAACTTCGCCCAAGCAATTTACCCTCTTGCAAAGCTGGGCAGGAGCCCAAGTTGTGTGAGTGAATGCTTCTCCAGCTAAGCAGAAAAGCTGGCAAGTTGCTGAACGTCCTTGACTACACAGCACTTATATAAAATATGCATATCGGCGGGGATGTTTTCCCTAACAGCGCTCTGGGAAATTACATTAAATTTCAAAATTATCCCCTGCTTCCCTACATCGCCCACAGAGACTGGCACCAACAGCACCATTAAGTAGAAGCAAAGCGGCTGCCTTGTTACCACTGCCTTCACGAGAGCGGGGATCAAATATTTTTTCACAGTTTTACGCGGAGAGTTTCATGAAAATTGATCAGGTCTAAAAAGCCTCCATCCAAATGAAGCCAAGGTTAAGGATAATTTATACAGGATATTCCTAATTTTATTCCGAGCCCTTTTATTACCAGGTAGGCCTTTATGACTTTAAAGAAAATGTCAGTGGCAGCAAACGACATTGTACTGAATAATCTAGTTATGAGGGAAAAGACATTGAAAACTCTTCCACACAGCAGCGCTGCTGGGTTCTGCTGAGCGCACGCTTTTCCTCGACGCAGCTGTCCAAAACTCTTTGCTGCAGTTTTCAGACCTTTTCATGACTGGTGCGTTAAGCGTAGCGTTTGCAGGCACCTATTTATCCTCTCACCAAGCCCTTTTGTTTCCCTCGGATTCTGCCTGTAGATTTAAGTATTTTTCGAGGCTTCACGTTTCTGTCCATCATCAGGAAACCGATACTCAAAGCTGTTGGTGAATCCGATTTCAAGCGCAGTCCGAGTCCTTCAGGAGACAGACAGACGGACACGTCCTCCGGGGCAGGCTGAGTGTCAGAGCGGTCACTCCACACTGCTCCGCTGGCCTCTTGGGGATGCAGCTTAGCATCCGTCCGTGTCTAAACTTCCATCCTTCCAGAGGCAACTGGGCTGGTTCTGCCCTGCCGGACCGCTCTCTCCTCCAAGGACTGTGGCTCCTCGTCTGGGAGCTGCAGGGAGGCAACGTACATTTACTAAACAGCATGTGAGCGCCAGCAACTTCACAAACGCGATCTCATTTAGACCAAGAGTAGTTTTGTAAGGACAGGTTTCTTCCTCTTTAACTCAAAAGAAAACAGATTTGGGAAAAGAATTTAGTAAAAAAAAAAATCAAAGTGGTATGGCTGCCAAGTGACAGAGGCGGGAGGGAAGCCCTGGTCCATGGACCCTGAGGGCCCCGTGCTTCCTGGCGGGGTGTCACGGATGAAGGCGGGCAGACAAATAAGGACGTGGTCGTAGGTCCTCCAGCCTCCACTCCAGTCCCCAGCCGAGCCCTGCACCCAGGAGGTTAATAAACAAACGCTTCTCCAGGGTCTAGGTCAAGATGCTGGCCCAGCGGGCACCAGAAAGATACTGATGCCCAGCTGAAGATGACAGGGTGAGTTTGCCTGGCAGCACGTGGAGGGTGCCAGCCTCCGGAAGGCCAGCCTCACTTGAGGACTCACTGTGACGCCTGGTCTTAAATGAAGTTAGCCGTCTCTTCTGTACTGGGGAGCTCTGGAATAATTTTATTTGGCTCTGCAGAGAAGCAGAGGGGGTATGTGAATGACTTGTCATGTCAATGAAGAATGCTTTAATCAGCATCTGTTCATTTTATCCAAAGGATTGGAAAGATGTTTGGGCATTCCTCATCCCAGTGTCCAGAAGGAAGCTCTACATCCCAAAATGTTAAGCTCTGAGATGGGTCGGAACTTTCTTATGGCAACCAAATGAGTCAGGAACGGGGCTTCAGGTGGGACACCGGGCAGACCCCAGCCCATCCACTGTCAGCGGCCCTGAGCCAGGGTGTTTAGTGGCTGCTGAAGGGGGCATGTGCACAGAACACTGCAGGAGTCTCAGGGGAAGACCAACTCACGAGATCAAGGACATCCTCAAACCGCCTTCACAGAATTGTGTGGAATCCCAGTGCTAGGGGTCCCTTACACCTGTCTTGTCCAGCCCCTGGATACACAGAGGGGGCCACACAGCCCCCTCAGAGAGGAGTGATGAGCCCTAGACCCCGCAGAGTCTGGCAGCCTGCACATAGCACCAGCCTGGGTGTGTCACAGCCGGGGACTGGGGCACCCCATGCAGTGCTAAGGTCATTACCTATCTACCCAAACGTCTGCAGCACGCTGAGATAGGATCACTCTCTCCTTTGGAGGAAATTGAGGCTCTAAGAATCCAAGTTTCTTATTCAAGGTCACGATGGTGGCAAATGGTGACAGCCATCTGGAGCAAAGGGCTGTGTCTTCAGCCCCCTTGTGCAGTGCCACCAGCGGCCACCCTGACCACAGCCCACCTGACGGAGCCGACGGAGCCTGTCTCCGTTCCTTCCATCCTCAGAGCTTTTCTGGACAGCTGCACAGTCCATGGTGCTCCAGCTGGATTTTAAGCAGATTATGTTCTTCTGCGTATTTTAACACATTAAACCTATATAGAAGAAGGAGAATTTTCAAGTATTTATGAGAACATATGACAGGAAAGGAGGGATGTCGATGGACATCAAGAAATGAAATGGGGAGCGTGGGAGGGAGGGAGACACAAGAGGGAAGAGATATGGGAACATACGTGTATGTATAACTGATTCACTTTGTTATAAAGCAGAAACTAACACACCATTGTAAAGCAATTATACTCCAATAAAGATGTTAAAAAAAAAAAAAGAAGAAATGAAATGAACTGGGATGATGTGCCTGGTGGAACAGGGTCCAGCTCCTTCCAGGGTGGAATTTCTTTGATTCTGGGTTCTGTTCTACACAACATCGTGAAACCTTCTGGGATCACATGTATAAGAATCAGTCCACAACACGGATTAGCATCGAGCCCAAGTTCAGATGTCCTGGGCCGACCCTCCCACCTCCATTGTCCCAGGACCCACCCCCGTGACTTCCTTGCAGACCTGGGCTGGAGCACCCCACACTCCGGAGGGCCAGACAGTCCTGAGCTAAGACCTTATCACTGAGAAGGGCCCCCTGCTAACTCTTCCCATGGACAGGGTTCCATCCGTGGCAATCTTTCAGCAAAATAGAGAAAACCACGTGTTAGCACGCCGAGGACATCACTCTGGCAAAGTTGTGAGCGAGTGTTCTGAGCGCACTTTGGTTTAGCTGGCACTAGGCGTTAGTTCCCTTAGCAGCCGTGCCCCTTGGCACTGGAGGAACTGCCGAGTGCGGGCTCCTCGGCAGAAAGAGTGGAAGACAGCTGCACAGCTGCAGAGGGCACCTTCCTGCAGCCCCTTCTTGCACCTTTTATGTGAGAGCCTGCCGTTCTCCAAGAGGGGAGCATAATATACCCTGTTCCCAAGTTTGCCTGACAACGACCCTTCTTCTCCATGGGGACCTCATGAATAAGCTCACAGAAGAAATTCAACCTACTGTGACGTAAAGCTGCCCAAACTAGTCTCAAATGGGAAAAGGGAAGGACTTATCTGAACAGTAACTGGTCACCAAACTTGAAACACCTATTATGTAATAGTGAGTTATAGTTCATAATTAAATTAATAAAATGTTTATTTCTTTTACAATTATAAAAATTAATAACCACCAAATGCACTGTTATCCCCCATTAGGTCTGAGGTGAGGATGATTTCATATTATTGAAACAATCAGTGAAGCCTGACTAAATGCTGGGAATTCGATCTCTTATATCAATGTTCAATTTCTCCAGTAAGATACAGGATTGTGTTTAAGCGTCCTTGCTCTTTGGAGATGTGTGCTCGAGTATTTGGGGTGAAGTGACGTGATACCTACCACTTTAAGGGATTCAGAAAGCACACATGTGCGCACACACACAGAGATGTGACCCTACGTGAAGGATGGACAAGGTTCTTTGTTCCGTTCTCTAAAGTTTTCTGTGGGCTTGCAGTTTTTCAAAGTGAAAATTGGCGGAAAGTTTCATGGTTTGGGATCAGACTTCAGAACTACTGATTGGTTCAGAGTGGAGGCCACCCCACACAGAGTATCCGTGTGGAAGGATCTTGGTTTTTTCCTTTTAAAGGAAACTTCAGAAAGTGCTACTAGCAGATGGCCATGTGTCCCAATGGTCAAAATGTGCTGAGATGCCCACTTCCCATCCCGGCTGAGCTCTGTCACGGCGGAGACCATTCTTGGGGAGCTGGCAGGAGCCCTGGGGTTCTCGGTGACCATCCGATGGCAGTTCTGACATGAGAGTGTGCAGGGTCCTGGCTGGGGCATATGGAGTTCAACTCTTCGGGTCACGTCACTAACATCCAACCAAAGACAGAGCTTTTCAACGTATCCCTAAGACCATTCCAACTCTAAGTTTTGTTTTAGAAGTATTCTCGCAACATGCTCAGTGTGGGGTTAAAGAAAAACGAACAAACTGCATTCGAGCAGACAGAAGAAACAAATTGGAAGTCTAGGTCATAAGACATGCGGTGCTTTGATCTTGGGGAGATCCTGTGTCTAGAAAGCCAGGCTAAAGTGACCAAGGCAGTTTGGTAAGTGTCTCCACCTTAGTCCCAAAGACGCCCATATACTCCCCAGCCCTGTTTGAATTCCCAGGTGGGCCTGTACAAACAGTGATGGAGGCATTGTCCCTGGAAAATGGATCTGCCGGGATCCTGGTTTAGGGCTGACCACCCTGGATTCCCAAGTGCCACCCAGCAGGAGGACGGTCCAGCCCACCTCCCCTGCCAGCAGGTCTGCATCACAGCCTACAGCCTGGGGAGCTGGAACTGTGTCTACCTTACGTCTCACTCTGGACCTGGCAACCTGCTCACACAGGAGGCCTGTGACACCTGCTTCTGGGATGGAGGTGACCCACGCGAGTGTCCTCCCCTCTCTGCCATCACGCAGTCTGTGTCTGTCCCCTCTTCCTTTGTTTCCTGCCCTCCCCATCCCTTTCCTCCCCTGTGTCTTGGATCAGACATAGGCTCGTACCTCTTCACATGCCTCCTGCCATAAACCAAGCCTTTAACAAGAGTGACGCAGGAGGTGCAGCCCGTGGGGGTCCATCGGAGGGGAAACAGAGCCTCCTGTTCGGAGGCTGGAAAGGATGGAGGTGAGGAGTCTCTTTAAAGCCTCCAGTCCAGTTCCAGGAAGCTCTACTTCTTGTTCACTTCGACCAACTCGGATCAGGGACGTGGGAGGGGCCTAGACTTCAGTGCTCATTTCTCAGCTGCCTTTAGTTTTAACGTTTTTGTGTGCAGGACACTTAAAGGTTTTCCTGTCTGAGAAGCTGAGGAGGAAACTAACTCTTCTCATCTTCAAGCTGTTTTACATTTTGGTAGAATAAATGCAAATGAAACTACTATAATGCATGGGGTTTGATTATTAAAATACTAAGGGATCTTGTTATTTCTTGACTAGCGGAACCCTCACGAAATCCACGGAAGGAACTTTTGTTGGGGCATTGGCATACTCAAATTCTCCTAATCTTTTTTGTTTGTTTTTGTTTTTTGTTTTGTTTTTTTGCGGTACGCAGGCCTCTCACTGTTGTGGCCTCTCCCATTGCGGAGCACAGGCTCCGGACGCACAGGCTCAGCGGCCATGGCTCACGGGCCCAGCCGCTCCGCGGCATGTGAGATCTTCCCAGACCGGGGCACGAACCCATGTCCCCTGCATCGGCAGGCGGACTCTCAACCACTGTGACACCAGGGAATCCCTCTCCTCATCTTTAAAATTTCTTCTGTAAGAGGGAATCACTAAACTCTCTTGGTTTTGCGGGGCCTTTTCCCCAATAATTTCATCAGACGTTTTCCTTTAGAAGGCAGAGGTCCTATTTATTTTTCTCCGTTAGGCTCATCAGAGATACTGATTGACTAATAAGAGAAGCAGCTTCGGGTAAAACATCTCTATTAAGTTCTCTTGGCTTTTTTAAGATCAGAAAAAGAAGAAGAAGAAACTTTTTCTTCCTCTAAATGCAAATCTTCCCTGCAACACTGGGCCTAATCTACTACAACTAATGAATCTGCTGGAGCTGATGAAATGTTACCTCCGCATTTTTCGTTCCTTGTATACAATTATTGTAACAGTGGTGAATAAATCAATATTCCCAATCCAGCTGTAAAAAACAATCAAGAAAAGCAGTGCTTCTCAGGGAAAAAAAACCCGCCAAATAATAGTTATTAACTCTGTCTCAGTCCACAACAGAACCAAACACCGTTCAGGCATTTTCTGCAAGTGTAATAAGCAAACTCAGATACATGATGAAGGTGGCATATGCCAATAATTTCACCATTTTACATTGCAGAGTAATTGAAGGATTTAATGAGAAACAAACCAATAAAAATAAATAGACCATGTTAGAGGAGGAGAAACGGATCTGAAATGGAAGTTGCTCCACTTTGAGTTTAGGGGTTTTTTGCATGGTTTGACCAGGGGAAATAAATGAAATCAGGACAACTAGCTCCCACCCACTTTTTCAGAGAAAAAAGAATAATATTTTGTTTCTCCGGATGGAAATCCTGGCCATTAGTTGTTGAACAGGAATGCACATCCAAGCTTGGGGATTCAAAGACAAACATTGCATAGTTCCTGCCCAAAGAGCTCATGGTCAAGGTCAAGGGTAGGAAATATATCCTAAGGGTGTTTGGGGCCATTGAGCTCTGCCCCCTACCCCATGGGGCAGAAGGGCTGGAAACGTTACTGGGAGGAATGACACCTGGGTGGGTGGGGGAGGACATGCCCAACAAGCAGGGAGGCCCATGCTGACTCCCACGGGAAGGGGGTGCAGGAGAAGGTGGTGGGTGACACTGTGGGCAAGGGACCTGCGTCTGCAAAGGCACAGAGGTGTGAGTGGGCTGTCTCTAGGAACAGACGATGAAGTTTGGGAAGGCGAATGGAGGAGGGGGAGAAAGTCAGCCAGGTCAGGTCAGGAAGGACTCCTACCTGGATGACCTCAGAGGGCTTTGAAGGTTCTGGAAGGAAGAAATGCCTGGAAGGTAAATCCCCACGAATGCAGGCCGGGGTGGCAGGCCGAGTTCTGTGCCCACAGCGCTGGCCCATTCCTGCCTCTGCACATGTGTGTGGGCCCCTCTGGACCCACCCACTGAGGGTCACGTCATGCCGGCACATTGCCCACTCTGCCATGGGGGTCTAGGTGGACTCACTCTTTAACCTTTCCAGGGGCAAGACTAGTTTGTCCACCTGAATATTTATGTTTAGAAAAAATGCAAACCTTGGCTCCTTTCTCTTTTTAAAACTCAAATCAGGAGAACCTGGTTTTAAGACGGTTTCTTTAAGAGATGCTATTTTCAGCTCCTCTGTTTTGATGCCCTCCCCCATATGCACAATTGAGAACACTCAACTGTAATAAGTTATCGCCTTGTGGGAGCTCTGGGACCTGGGAGACGGAGGGTTCAAAGCCAGGGCCGGGAGGTCCTTCCCCAGGCGTGCGCCGGCCCGAGCAGTGTGCCGGCTGCTGACCCTGTGATCTCATCTTTGGAGAGCTCTCTTGAAGAGTATTGATGGGCTGAACCATTTTATTTCCCAACGAGTTCAAGTGAGCCCGTGTTAGGCCTGGATGCCATGGACAAGGGAGCGTGCGGTTTTATTCACAGGACCTAGATGGGCTGAGAGGGTGAGGGCTCCCCAGGCTGAGAGGAGAGGTCCAACAGCGGGGCTAATGGGCTGACAGCCCGGGAGGGCATCCCCCATGCTTGTGTGGTCACGGCCTCCTCTCCTTAGCGTCTGCAGAGAGGGATGCAAGGAGGGAGCCCACTTGTGCTGACCCTGCCCGGATCTATCGAGAAAGTTCCAGAAGGATCCACTCTTTCTCTCGCCACTGCGTCTGCATCTCACAGGAGCCATACTACTGCCTTGGAGCTCCAGTCCTGGGACACAGCAGGGCACTGAGAGGGCTGGTCACAAAGGGAAACGGGAGGATAAGGCATTTCCCACAAGTTCTAGGACTCTCTTTCAAAAATGAAGAAGGAGGATGGAGCGGATAGGAAAGTGCGTCTGGCTCTACATACGTCTAGGGGCAGTGCCTGGGGGGGGCACAGACACTGGGCCAGGGCTTGCTCTCACCTTGGGGCCTGCCCAAACGTGTGCCATCAGATGTGGCCACTACTTCCTGTGGCCTCAGTTTCCCCATCTGTAAAATGAAAGGGTTGACAGGCAGGATCCAAGACTCAGGTCTCACGGCGGAAAGGGCCGTGTGATGCTGAGAGTCTCCTGAAGCCTGGGAATGACCCTGAAGCCCAGGCGCCACTTCCCACCGCAGTCCCCTCCCGGACAACACTGCATCCCCCAAACTGGCCGAGGGAGCCTCCCTGCAGCACCCCTGGGTTTCACAAGGGGGAGCTGTGCTGTACCTGGCTCAGCTCTCAGGTGACCCCAGGACAGTGGTCCTTCCCCAGAGGGCAGTACATCAAAGGTGGACCCTTAGCAGACAGACTGAGGGGAAGCAGCCTCATCCCCAGACACACTGCCTCGGACCCAAGTCACTGTCAGATCAGGGACCAGCCTTTTCCCATTCAGGTCAAGGGCACTAACCACCCCTGCATGCAGCTCCTGTGTGCTGAAGGAGCCCTAGATGCTTTCATGGTGATGTATCAGGACATTCCTGCTACCACCCTGAGCTGCCCCTCTGCAGAAAAGGCGGCCGGCTCAGGGACATGAAAACTTTTACCAGGTTTATGCAGCCACTTAGTGGGAGACCTACTTCAAGTCCAAGGACATATGCTACAAAGCCCATGATCGACCCACTGCCCACCATCCTCAACCTTCAAAAGTGCAGGAAAGCCAGTTAGGTACCACCCTTGGTCTCTAAAAGATCACTTGTAGCTCAGGAAAAATGCAGATATCAGATCACCTCAGGGTGTGAAAGGAGTGCCCTGGGCGTTGGAACAGCAGGACTGACTAATCCAGGATGGAAGCAATCCCGAGGGGCTTCATGAGGGAGGTGCTGGCTGGGGCACTCAAACCCTCCACTGCCCGGAGAGAAGTTGAAGCACCAGCAGAGGAAGTGGGTCTCTTCACTCAGACTCAGCAACCAGGACAGCTCCTGGGTGAGGGCTGGACATCTGGCTTGAATCTCCACAGCACATCCTGCCAGGGTCAATGGATCAGGGCAAGACAGACGTTTTCTGCCAGTGGCCTCAGCTGTAAGTGACTGAGGGGCCGGGAGGGAGACCCGCCCAGGGAAACAAGCCCGCAGGGGTGGTGGCCGGCCCCTTGTCTCAGGTTCCACGCTGGAATCTGACAGTGGCCTCCCGTGGGGTCACCAACGGCCGAGGGGAAAGTGGCCACACCGCAGCTGCCCAGAAATTAGAGCTCGTGTTACAGAAGCCAAAGTCAGGGAGGGCAAAGGGGACCCCATCCCTGGGGAGCTATAGGTGGGCCAGACCTGGGGCCGTGAGCTCCATACCTTCCGAACAGCTCGCTGTTTTCTCCAGGAACCCTGCCAGCAAGTAACACTTCCATAGACGAGGTCTATCTGACAGAGTGCTTCCTGCTTCCTGAAGACGGCGGAGCAGTGAAGGAGGCGATGCTCAAAATGTGAGTGTGGGTCAAGGGTGGGCCGTATGGGCAGCTGAAAGTCAA
Source organism: Tursiops truncatus (assembly GCF_011762595.2). Lineage (NCBI taxonomy): Eukaryota > Metazoa > Chordata > Mammalia > Artiodactyla > Delphinidae > Tursiops > Tursiops truncatus. The sequence continues at coordinate 3,529,662 of NC_047049.1, read as the reverse complement.
GGAGGAGGGGGACCATCCCTCTACCAGGCACGCCCCCTCCCCGCCGAGGGCTGCTCAGCTGTGGAGAAGGCGCAGGGCTGCAGGAGCTGGCTGGAGACGTCCTGCGGAGACGTGGGCTGGACCCCGGACTCTTCACATCAGCTGTGTGGTCCGAGCAGGCTCTGGGTGGTGAAGATGGAGTCCCTCGTATCCGTATGGGGGTCCGCTGTGTGGTGCTTCTCCTCCGGGCCTCCTACTCTCCTGGCGCCCAGCACACCGTCCTTTCCCGGCTCATTTCCTGTCTGTTGTCATTCCGTGCTGCCCGATACGGGCCCATGGACTTCACTATGGAAAAATGGAATAGAAGAAGGAAATCCAGCTCCTTTTCCAGGCTCGTTAGTGCCCAAGGGCCAGCTCTGAGCAGGGCTGACCCATACGAGGCACATCCAGTACTGACCTTTGACCTTGTGTTGTCCAATGAGTCCGTGGAGATGATACCTTTGATGAACTTGAGCAGATGTGTGTCCAACTGCCTCTGGAGAAAAGGAAGCTATCACATCACATCAGTGTGTACTAACCTTGGCACCATTAAACAGGCGATCCATCAGGGGTAATTTTTATAGGTATGAACATGGTTATTATTCCAGCCCAAAAGTTCTACTTTTCTCCATGGCGCCAGCATTGAATTTTCCATTTAATTACATGCCCACCATTGCTCTTATCACCAGGCCTCGCCATCAGCCGAGTCATATGTCATGTTTTCCAGCGTGACTCATTTAGAAAAGAAGCACCAGTCCAGCACCCGGCGTGACTGGTCTGTTAATGAAGTGGGTTATAGCTCTCTCACGTGCTGGGCCTCAATAATAGAATTTAAGTGAAAGTAATTTCCAAGTGCAATCATAGTTTACATATTAGTTATTGTATGAGGGAAAAAAATGAGGGGCTACCGTAGGCTCCGTGCAATTAACATTGAGGCCCTCGCCTGGGCCTCGTGGGAAGGGGATCAGCTTGGCCGATTTTTTTCCACAGATTCTGATTGGAATAAAGAAGATTTTCCTGGCTGCCTCGGCTGCAAGAGCTAAAGCTTTCTGAAAACTCGAGACGTCAACCAGACCTCGGGACAGGATATAAACACAGGACGAGCATTTATTTTTTAACCGTGTCTCAGAAGCACAGTCCCCGGCGTTGAACATGGCACATGGCGAGTGAGGTGGACGAGGGCCGAAGCAGGGCTAACGATGCAGTGTGTCTGAGTCAGAGACCCAGGGACCATCGTGGGCTGGGGGAGGGGAGGCCCATGGCCCAGGGTGCTGGGGGGGTCCACACAGATGGAGGAATCCAGCTTGGCCTGAAAGTGTGGGTGCTCAGAGCTAAGAGCCGCGAGGGGGACAAACCCACAGTCATACCCCCACCCCGTGCACATACCTCCTCGCGTGCACACAGACGCGCACACGAGCGAACAATCAGCAGACCGTCAGTGGTCTTAAGGTCCGGTGGTGCAGTGGGAGTGGAAATCCAGTTGCAATGGGGCCAGGAGGGAACAGAAGGTGAGGAATGAAAGCACAGAAGTTGGCCAGAAACGAGAGAGACGAAACATAGTGGCGACCGGAGAGGACAGCAAGACGCAGGAAGGTTATTTCTGGGTGGGAAGAGACTTAATGAGACGATTTCTGCCTCAGGGGGCAGGCTGGACAGAGGCCTGGTCGAGTCCTTGTACCACAGGCGTCTCTGACCCTGAGCCCCTCAAGCGGCCGAGCATCCGAGGAAGGTGGGCAGGATGCGGGAGGAAGTGGACCCCACGGGACAGGTGGGCCGGGAGGAGGGCCTTGGCCTCCCTCTGGTTCAGTGACTGGGGGATGGTGTCGACGTAAGAAGCAGGGAAATTCAGAGAGAAAAGGGGCTGGTGAGGGGGAAGGAACTGGATGGACAAAGCCGCCATCTCTCCAAAGTGTGCCTGTTTCACAGATGAGATGTAATAGGCAGACCCAACTTAAGTGACTTTTCTAAGATCTCAGAGTAAAAAACAGTAGCCTACACCACTCACATCAGACTAGAGTCTGCAGAGCAGTTTCACCCCATGATCTAACGTGGTCTTTTATAAAAAGCCTTAAAGAAGGTAGACATTATCTCTAGCCATGAAAAGAAAAATCTCAGTATGTGGCACCATACAGCAAACCTTTCTGTTCCTGACTTGAATTATCAGGTTTCCTTAGTTGCCTGTGACAAAAGCCCATCCGTCTAAAAGGGGAACTTTCCGGCTCATGTTACTGGAAAGAGAAGGGGTTTTGCTGGAGGGACAGCTGGATTCAAGACCCCTTTTGCCATCGCCCAGCACAGCTTCCCTCTCCCTACGCCGGCTTCTGCCCTCCCCTTGGTTCCGGTGAGGGCGGTGTGGCCTCGGGAAGCTCTATGCTACTTTCCTTGCAATTTTATGACCCATAGAAAGAGAGACGTCTCACACTAAGGCTGTCAGAAAAGTCCTAGGGAAGTTCCAGGCTTGGGCCTAGTGTCCATTCATTCATTCAATCGATAAGTCAATTCAGCCTTTCATTCAAACAAACATCGACTGAGCACACTCCACATACCAGACACGTGCCAGGTGGTGGGCACAGGGACATGAACAAGACGGAGAAGGTCTCTGCTCTGAAGCAGCCTACAGGCTCATGGGAGAAGATCAACAGTTCAAAACCAGCAACAACAGCAGCAACGAGAAAACCCAAGTGCAGGCATCCTCGGCTCTATGATTAGACCCATCCCATTGGCCCTGGGAGGAGGTGGCCACTCCACCTTCAAAGCAAAAGGCTAGAAAGTATGCGGTAGGTTGGGGGATGCGGGAGAGAGATGTGGGGAGCATTTCCCCTAAAGGACAGGATTTGATATTATAACTAAAAGAAAGAAGGGCTGCTGGGCAGACAAAATAAAAATGCAGAATTATAGAAATTTTTTGTTTAATAGTCTTTTATTATGAACATATGAATATGGAAGAGAAGAGGAACTGAGAAGGCTTTTGTTCTTCTGAATGGTTACAGTTCGAAGCAGTCTTCAATACCAAAGATGTTTACAAAGATTTGGAAATAGACTTCTGAGGAGGGCCTGGTCTGCAGCCCTAACTCCATCTTGAGCTCCATCCGGAGCTGCCCAGCCAGGGGTTCCCAGGGATCTCCCCAGGGGTCTCACCCTCTAGAGGGTTACAGATGCTCTTTCATTTACCTTCAGAGCCTAAGGGTTTGACACAGCACTGGGCACACAGAATGCCCTCCACTCATTCTGTCAGTGTTTATTTTAATTCATTCTAATTTACTATAATCAGCTACATTAAAGCCAAATGACATAAAATTGTATATGAAGACGTCTTGATAGTTGTTTGTGAGTTTCTATTCATCTAATGATCTTTCTTTTAAGCACAAATAACAACACTCCGATTTTAAGGCATGTCTAATTCTCAGAAACAGTGTGTTTTGACGGCCATCTCAAACATGCGTACAACGCACAAAACTGGAAAGGTCCTCTGTTGAGACGACAGCACAAACTCTGAGCCAGCAGACTGTGCCTCTCCCCACACATCCCTTAACAGGTTGCCAAGCGCTCTCGCTGCAATTCAACCTATCGTGCCACTTACATCCCTCATCGTGACGCTCTGTTGTATTTGTGAACTCTTTGTGGTCCAGTCTGGACCCCGCCGTGGAGCAACAGCTCAACCACAATTAGCCTCGAGTGTTCAGAACTAATGCGAGTGGTGACCCAACTGACTGTCAGCCGCCAGAGGTCTGGGGCGTGGGAAGTTGCAGTTAGACAAACAGCGTAGGTCATCACCATTGAGATGTCTCGAATCCATTCTTTCAAGCCTGATGTGTTGTCTAGCGTGTTTGTACAGAAGAGTTCTTCTCCTTCTGTCATATTTTTAAATCTCAGATCCCAGTCAATTCTCAGGCAGAGCAATGATGTCCACTGTATCCCAGGGCACAAGGCAAGGTCATGAGGAACAAAGGCAGATGCAGACAATGGACCATGACCGAAAGAGGATGCAGGACAAGATGCACGTATCTGCGAGCCAACGCGGGCAGGCATCCCCGGCTCTAAGCACTAATCTCAGGCCCAGCAGCGGAGAACTCAGACCCTGCACGGTGGATCTGACTACACCAGATAGATGGGGCATCTAACAGTTTTATCCCAGCAAGAGTAACTCAACAGGGAAGATACATGTTGGCCGTCAAATGAAGTTCTCTTCTGGTCACCAGACTACAGGCCTACCCCTAGGTTGCATTTCAAAGACTTCCACTTCTGAGTATCATTTTAATATGGCGCTCCAGACCCTTGTGTTTCATGGTTCTCTGTCCCCATGCTGAAGTGCTCATTTGTTAGCAAGGACTCAGTTCTTTCTTCTCTAAGGAAACTTTTCCCTAAAAGAAGAGGCAGGGGATTCTCTGGTGGCGCAATGGTGGAGAGTCCGCCTGCCGATGCAGGGGAAGCGGGTTCGTGTCCCGGTCCGGGAAGATCCCACATGCCGCGGAGCGGCTGGGCCCGTGAGCCATGGCCGCTGAGCCTGTGCGTCCGGAGCCTGTGCTCCGCAACGGGAGAGGCCACAGCGGTGAGAGGCCCGCGTACTGCAAAAAAAAAAAAAAAAAAAAAAAAGCAGAGACAGGCACTTCTCCCCTGTGGGTCCCACGAGCAGGAGTGTTTTCACCTCTGTAGGGTCTTCTTTTCCTTCCTCCTAGCTGACTTGCTCTGGCCTGGTACCTTGGCCCATCCTTTCAGGGACACCTGGAGTTAAGACCAAAGGTGATAGAACAAAGGAAGGAATGGGACCTCTCGGTCCTTGACTGGAGGGCAGTGTTCAAGCCCAGCCCCTTGGCTGGGACCCCAAAGGGGACCGCAATCTTGGGGGAGGGTAAAACCCCTTTCAACACAAGTGTCACTCAGTCTGGAAGCCCAGTCTCATGAGGTCTGCAGCAAATTTTGTGATCTGCACTGAGGTCGCACCCTCCACACCTGCCTGCCCATGACATTTGTTCCAGCCTGTACCTCTTACTTCTCCATGGGCCTTATTTCATTTTATCTGAATTTCATGCTCAAGAAAGAAGACGATGTGGCAGGTGGCCTGACCCCTACCCAAGATGCACACAACTCTCATTCAACAAGGCAGGTTGTGAATGCAATTCCCAGTTCCCCCTCTCCTCCGTGTCACAATCTGTAGACCTGTGTTCTCACTCCAAGGCCTGCACCTTTGGGTGCATTTTGGCCAGAGTCGTTGGTCACCTCTGAACTGCTCACAGCCCCACGTGTTTTACTTGGTTGATGTGTTATATTACAGTGATAAAACTAATGCCATAAACATATTTTTCAAAATTGAGGTCCTTAGACGTTCCATTTACCTGCCATCTGGTCTGATTTCTACTTATTTCTAGATATCTTCAAGTCCATGTACTTGAATATATTTATTTTTAAATTATTAGGGATTTATGGACTCATTCATTCTATGATATTTTGAGAGATGATCATGTTTTCAGTGTTGAAGATAAACGTTGCAGTATTGTCCTAGGTGCCTCAAAGAGTGAGGAGCTCTCCTTGTGACTCTGGATGTAATCATTCCTCATGGCTACTATTGACTATTTCACACATAATTAATTCCAATAACATGAAGTCCTTATATTTTTCTTGCTGAACCAGCAACTTCACAAGTAACATATAATCAAAGGCACAAAGTTCTGTATATATTTGTTTTCATTATATAATTAAAAGATGTTAAGGAAATGCACCTTTTAAAAGAATTCTAGCTAGTTATTAAATTTTTATCCACTGAGTGGGAATCCTAAACCCTCCCATCAAACCCTCACAGTTTAGAATTTCCAGTCTCTCTGAGATTTTTATGATTTTACAGATAAGATTATTATTCTGATAAGGTTCCAGAAAATCAAGGCCATGTCCCCCCAAATGACAAAAGACTCTGGCCCAAGTATGACCAATGTGACGGGGAACAAATCAAGCTCAGCGTCTGGAGAATGTACCCAGTTACCAATCACCTGGAAGAGCAGATCTGACAGGACGTTGAGGGAGGCACCTGGAGCATTCATTGACTCCCAATGACAAAGCCTTTCTGCAACTTGCATTTCTGCTAATCAACTGAACCTCCATGGCGATTCACACATCCGGGTTTGCTCTCCTAGGAGATGCGGGAAGGGGGTGTGAAGCAGACAGCTGAAGGGCTGACATGACCCAACACGCAGTGGAGAGTGTCAGGCTCCTGATGCAATCAGCTCCATCAGAAGCAGGGACCCTCCTTCCCCGCCTTCTCCCTGGTTAGGTGTAGATGCCTCCCTACTTACCTGGGCCTGATATTACTACTTAGAGCCGGGATACCTGCCCACTTTGGCTCCCAGATACAGAAATTTTGCCCTGCGTCCTCTTCTGGTCGTGATCCATCGTCTGCATCTGCCTTTATGCCCATGACCTTGCCTTGTGCCCTGGGATGCAGTGGACATCGCTACTCTGCCCAAGAATTGGCTTGTATCTGAGATTTTAAAATATGACAGGAGGACAGGAACTGTGATAGAAACAGGAGGAAACAGAAGTTACCAAGCCTAAATGAGAACCTGAAAACCTGTAGGAGGGGAATGGATGTCCACCCTTCTGTCTGGACTGTTCAACTGACAGTTCACAGTCCATGGCTGCCCGACTGCCCACGATGAGAGACAGCAGGCAGAATGACCCAGGAATGTGAAGGGCTGAGACACAGGGGTAGAGCAGGAGGCTTCAGTCAAGGAAAGCAGACCCAGGATACAGGAGAAATGAGCTTCTCACCTAGTCTAACTTAAAACTTCCTAGAAAAGGATAAGGGCCTCTCTTATCCCACACCCCACACAACAGGTATCAGGCAGGAAATAGGTTGGGCCTGGGAACCTTGGACACAAATCCAGCAGAAGCAAGGTAATGTTACCTCCTGAGCCCACTTACCTCCCAGAAGAATCTGTGAGCCACAGAAAGGCAAGATCTACCCTTTGCTGTCTTACAAGGGCTCCGCACATGAGCACTGAGCTCAGGTCTCCCAAGCCCCAGCGCTTGTTCAGAACTCATATTAGCATTTCACATTCTTGGATATAAACTGCTAGGACTCCAATTTGGTTTGTCAGATAGAGTCTTCAAAATAGACACGTGCAGTTTCATGAGGGTCTACCTTGGATTTGCTTTCACTCCTGATTGCAAATCAACAACAGTGAAAATATCGCATAAAGAGATTATTAAAAAGAAATAGTGGGATCTTCCAATTCAAAATGGCGCATGTGCAACTTTTCTCCTTCCTGAGATGGAATTAAAATTAAAATATTTATTAATGCTCAACAGTGAAAAGACATACAGGGAGGTCATCAGCAAGTAAGAGATTTCAACTGATTTCTGGAACACAGGGTTAAAAAAAAAAAGAATCAAGTGGTGGCTGGAAAAACAGGAAAAAGCAAAGCTCAGAAAACACATGAAGAGTGAATCAGCTGTGAAGGGATCAATGTACCAATGGAGCTCCTACAGACTCAAATACAACATGGTGATAAAGGACCTGAAAAACAAAAGGATTCATTTTCAGACAAACACCCACCTCTAGGAGGAGAAGACCTAGCAGCAAGACTTTTATCTACTAAGACCTGAGGATGTTCCTCTAAAGAGTGAGAATGAATAGTCTGGGCAGGAACCAGGCAATCGTGCAGATATCAGTGACCCCAAATAATCCCCTCAAGTTTTGGCAAGAATTCTTCTAATTACTAGCTGACCCCTCTCCCAATTAATATAAAACAAGGTTGCCAGACACCCAACAGTAATTTGCTACATGCTGCTCTAACATATAACAGGACAATCCAGATACATCTGCCAGACAGATTATTCTGCAGTTCAATAGAACAAACACAATCACCAGATGAAATTCTGCAAAATACAAACAAGGAATATAAGCCGAGAAACAGAAAACATGATTCGAGAAAAAGTATAGAGATTCCAGTAAAATAAGAGAAATTAATGTACAGACTTTAATCAATATTCTCAGAGGGATAGAAGAGCTTGAATCCACGAAACAAGGACCGGATAGGATAAAGAAAGAACAAGAAGGATTTCTTAGAAAGTTAAAAAAATCATATACTTCCTGAATTTGTTTTAAAGCAATAGACTGGAAGGTAAATTTGAGGACTTTTCTAAGGAAAATATTTGAGACTGAAAGTAAGTCAGGAAACAGGAATGATGTAAAACTAGTCTAACTTCCAAAAATAAGAGTTGCAGAAAGACCATAGCAAACAGAGGAAATGAATAAAATAATGAAAGAAAAGTATCCAAAACTGAAGAAGACATGTCTCAAGTTTGAAAGTGTGTCAACGACAATCATTTTTATAAGATACGAAAACCATCACCACGAAATCAGAGGACTAATGCCTACAGAGGAAAAGGACACCAGACTGATAGCAAATATCTCAAGAGCAACATTGCTTGCTGGAAGTTGATTGAACACGTCTTCAAAGTTCTGAAATTCTATTTTCCACCTTCAATTCTATACCCAGTCAAACTATCTCTGAAATATGAAGGCAGAATAAGGACACGTAAAAATATGGAAAGCTTAGCTCCCCAGCAAAATTGTAGGGAGTTATTTAATTATAACAAGGAAATAAACCAAGAAGAGAGACCAGAAATTAGTAGATTCAGAGAGGAGAGCACAAAGTGAAATTCAAAAATGACAGCTGCACAATTAGGTCTAGAGATCAAACAGTACAGATTAGAACTGCAGGATAGAAGGTTCTAGTAGGAGGTTTCCTTAAAAATAAAAAGTAAATTGTAGGTAAGATGATGTAATTGAGAGCTTGGATAAAAGTTGAGAATTTATTGAAGGTAAAACAGGAGAATCAATTTTATCATAGTGTCAGGAACTTTTGCACAACGACTTGGGGCCAACTGGACATTCAGGAAAGGGAATGTAATTTTAGCAGAGCACTTATTTCTGCAATGAACATTATTTCCAGAATCGTAGCAATGTAAGTGGTATTCATTGGTTTTGAAATACTTTGAATCCACTTTTAGATAAAATTCACTGAGAGCTAACTGAGTCCATATCCAAATATAAAGTCTATAACCCTGAGAATAGAAAAGAAAAGGACAGCTGACAAAATTGAGAAATGGCAGAAAAGAGAGGCAGAGGAACGGGCAAGGGTGGAGGAAAGGGGAGTGGGTGCCCAAGAAGCAATTCTAGTGGGAAAAAAATGTAATTATGCTATTTAGTTTCTCAAAAATTACCAGCTGAGGAGCTTAAAATGGTGAATGAACCAAATTGCAAGGACAAGCGGAGTGGGAGAAAAATTAACGAAATCTTCTTTCATAGTAATCATTTTATAAGCAACATTGAAAGTCAATAAATCCAAAAACAAAAATAAATATATGTTGCTCGCGGCTACGAAGCAAAGCAAAATTTACAAAAAAATTCCTATAGAATATTGAACTGGGGGTGAGAAGGAATATGAGAAATTTCTGTTCATCGTGAACCTTTTGATTTTTTGTTTAGTCCCTGTTACGTTAGTAATGTTTTCTCCAAGCAGAGTTAGAAATTCTTTCTTTTATAAAAGGAGCGTGGTAATGTACAAAGGCAAACAGACTCTGGTGTAAAAGGCCCCATTTTAATGGCATATCGAAATCTGAACTTTAAATAACTGACAACCTACATTCTCCCACTAAAATCCATATGGTCTTTGCTTCTTACTTTTCTTTACAAGGAGAAGAACGGCTTGTAGCAGTGTTCCTGAGCTAGAATCACCTCAATTGGTATAAAGAAAGAATAGGTCCATACCAAACCCAAGTCTGACCAAGTCAGACTCTCTGGGACCAGGACTTGGGAATCTCATTTATCCATCATCCTGAGTGATTCCCAGTGGCCAACAACATGGTTATGGCCTCTCTGACGGAGTAGGGTAAGGGTAGGCTAGGCCATGGTAACAGACCCCGAAAAGTATTACGGTTCTAATGCTACAGATGTTTTATCCTCCCCACACACACCAGCGGGAAGCAGATGTGCCCACCTGGCCAACAGCTCCTCCACGTGGCGACTGAGGGTCACGGGCTCCTCCGTCTTGCGTCTCTGTCCTTCCTTAGTCTCTGGGATGCACTGGAAGCAGGGTGGCTTTGGCTTGGAAATGGCACACATCCCTCCTCTTGAACTGCCAGGTAGGACTCAGCCACGTGTAACTGCAGGGGAGGAAGGCAAATGAAACGTGTTCCCAAGAAGAAGGAGAAACAAAGTCTGGGTGATTGGCGAGTAGTCTCCATATAGAACCACAACACAGACCACAGAAAAGTTCTCTCCCAGTTGACCAAGATGACCCTCTGTTAACATCTTGAGGAAGAAAGACTCACTGTACCCGGCAAGGAAGGCCCACCTGGACTCGGACACAGTGATGGTCTGGCTGTAACTTGTACGCCCCTTTCCGGACATCTCCTTGGGCTTTCCTTCATTCTTCAGTTGCCACAATCAAACTGTTGACATTTCCACTTAGCCAAGTGAGGTCATCTGAGAACAGGCTCCCAGGTGCAGCAATTCTTTTTAAGCTAATCCCTAAATTACTAGAAGCCCCAAAAAAGAGGGTCCAAGCCATTTCTAAATGCGACACCCCCCCCCCCCCGAGTCACCCTCCACACATCAATGCAACAGACAGAAACCACAGGAATATTCAGCTTGACCCACTTGTGCTGGCCTTGGCATTCGCCCCATGAGTAGTTGCTAACGGCAATTTAGAAAAGAATAAAACGAGACCCACTTACCTTTGTGCCTTCCTCTACAAATGTGATGGAAAGCAAATTAGAACAATGGAAAAATGTTGCAGTTTTGATATTTAGTGTCAAACTGACAACCTACAAATCTCGCACGTCTATCACTCAATGATATTCAATTTAGTGACAATTAGGATAAATATTTTTTTACCAGTTCCTAGTGTGAATTCTCTAGGATATTTTCCAGATATCAGTTAAAAGTTTCTTAAAGTTAATCTACCACAGGGGGATCTTTAAAAAATCTGTATTTCTGCCTAGAGCTGCTCTAAGGTCAAATCTTTTCTTTATTCCAAGCACACAGAAAGACATACACAGATGATGGTTAGTTTCCTCCATCAATTTAACAAATAAATAAAATTGAAAAGGGCCCAAGAACACAGAACATACGATGGGTAGGGAGCCTACACAATGATTAAATATTTATGAACAAAAAAGGTAGCAATGAGGTGGCAAATCTCTTTATAAGCCTGGATCCTGTGTAGTAAAAATGGGTTGTATCTAAGTACACATTCCAAAAAGGCATTTACCTGCTTTTCCTTCATAAAGTGTTTTTCTAAAAAAGAGTTTTAAAGTCTGGAAATGGAGCGTTTTTAGAGAAGGAAGATGGAAAATTAATACCAGGATTTGGTGTAGTTTATTCAAATGTATTATTCTCCTTGGGCACAGGAAGCCCAGCTTTACTCCTCAGAGCTGGAAGAGGCACAGTGGGGATCAGGAAAACCCCACCTCTAGGGCAAGTTTATGGGCGTTGCCATGGAAACCTCTCCATGCCCGTCATCAAGGCCCTGCCCTTGCCCCGCCCACCTCTGGGGCTTCTTTGCCAGGTTTCAGGAGCCCCCGTGACTTGGTCTCCTCTCCATCTCCTTGGATCTGAGACAGCGCCTTGCTTGATAGATTAAATATGGCCACAAACTGTCCGCCCCTTCCCCGAATCTGGGGCAGCTGGGTGATGTGTTTTGATGGATAGAGGGCCACTCTGGCCTCCAAGACCTTGCAGCTTCTGCTCTCCTTTTTGGAAGGCTGCTGCCTTGTGAGGAGCCAGGAGGAAAAAACTGCGTGGAAAGAGTGGGGCCCAGCTGTCCTCGTGCTCAGCCACGGGAGTGAGGCCAGCCCGGAGCAGCCAGCCCCAGCCAACCTGCTAACTGGCTGCAAACACCTCAGTGAGCCCAGCTCACACCGTGTGGAGCAGAGACATTCGTCCCAGCTGAGCCCTGCCCAGAGGGTCAACTCCAGGCACTGAGATGACACCTACCCTCCAGCTAGCCTCCACCAACTGCTGCTCCCCATGGCCGCTGCTGGGGAAACTCTGACAGCAGCAGAGTGTCTGGACTTGCCATAGACTAGAGGTTTGCAGACGTGGACCGCTAGGAGCCTCAAACCTGGATGCGATGGCCAGACCTCTGCTCGGCCTTGACCGCGACGGTGGCGGTGAGCAGGCCCGGGGGTTCAGAGACTGAGCCCCTTGAAGGGAGGAGGCCAGGCCAGGCTGGGCTGTGCAGGAGGCCCGGATCTTCCAGCTTCAGAGCCAGCAAAGTCCTCAGATAACCACAGCAGCTCCCTGCCATGGCCTCTTCTTTCTGAGCTCAGCCTCTGACATGCCAAGGACCCTCATCAAGGGCCGGGTCTGTGCCCCCTACCCAGCCCTTCTGAGAAAAGAACGCACTCTCATCAAACAGCCCTCTGCTAGCTGCCGGTCACAAACCTACAGTGTCTCAGTGGACAGTCTCCACCCCTAGGCCGCTGTGCCCAGAACAAACGTCAGTGCGTTCATCAACAGAGACAGCCAGTTAAAGGGGCGCATTCGTGTTTATTGTAATTAGTATTGGCAGATTATTAGCATATATTATCATATAAATATTTATTTATAGGCATGTATTTGTGTATGTGGGTAATATATATGTAACAACTGTTTTATTTTAGTTGACATTACTCTGTCTGGCCATCTTTCAAGGCCTTTTCCTTGAGGATGGGCCTACCGATTCCACGCCCTCCCACCTTTTATATGTTAATTGCAGCCCGATGCACTGCCTGCACCTTCCAGTCCAAGCCCTCACTTCTTCGTACAGAGTTCTGTGCAAATCTGCCCAGGTGCAACAGCTGTCTACGTTTCTGCAATTTCCCCCAGTCTTTTCGAGCTGTCTTTCTAGACCATCGACATTTCTCTCTCCACAGGTCCTATCTCATCAGTGTGGTCAAGCTCCTCTCATGCGAAAAATGCCTCTTTTACTCCATTTCCTCTTGCCATCCTTGCCTCCTTTCTCTGCTCCCATAAATGACCAAAGTTCTTCAAAGCCTTCTCTGTTGTCTGCACTTGCCCACCAATCTCTCACTCTTCCACTTGCACTTACAGAAACACACTTTCTAATTATTCAGAGTGACATGGAGTGAAGTCATAGTTGGTGAGAAGATCTTACATCAGTTATTGTTTTATTATGTATTATTACATTGTTAGGGTCTGAAAGAGTGTATCCCCCAAAATTCATGTGTTGAAATCCTAACCCCCCAAGATGATGGTATTTGGGAGGTGCTTAGGTCAGGGGGTGGAGCTCTCACGACTGAGATTAGGGCTTTAAAAGTAAAAGAGACCCCGCAGAGCTCCCTCACCCCTCTGCCACCTGAGGGCACAGAGAGAAGGCACCAGCTATGGACCAGGAAGAGGCTCTCAGCAAAATCCGATAGTGCGACGCCTTAACCTTCGACTTGCAGCCTCCAGAACCTTGAGAGATAAACGTCTTTTGCTTATAAGCCACCCAGTCCGTGGTATTCTGTTATAGCAGCCAGAAGGGAGTAAGATACACATTAATCATTGTGTCAGTGAGTTAGTGAGCCTGATTGAGAAATGTTTTGGAGGAGTGACACCTACACCTCATCTAGATCACGGTTAAAAACCCCAAACCAGAGTACGCGGTATTCTACACAGAACGATAAAGTCTGAAGCAATTGAAAGAGTGTTTAAGTGGCCAAGAGGAAGCTCTCACTTACACCCCAGCTCTACCCCTATGAGCTGTACCGATTCTCTTTTTACTACAATCCCCTCATCTGTATAACAAGAATAAGAACTGACCACATAGGAAAGTTATTTTATTGTTAAAATGAGAAACTATATTTATAATCAACCAGCTTCATCCACACATGACATTAAGTGTGAAGGAGAGGTTTCCATAGGCATAAGTATGGAGGCATTGTTGATTGTTGCCCTCAGTACTTGGTTTTGTGGTGTGTTTGTTTGTGTCTTTGTTTTATCGTTGTTTTCTGTTTTAAGATTCAGTGTGGAAGCAGAATGCTGACCTGATTTGGACTCAGGGAGAACCAGTAATGTTTCACAGGGATGGAAGTTGTTTCCATCAGAACTTAGCTACTTTCAGGTACAGAACCCCAACTTTAACTTAAACAAAGACCTAGAGTCACTGGGGTCCGTACCCGACATATCTGGGAGAAAGAAAGACTCTCACTCCCTCTTTGCTCATCTCTTAAAGTCAGCTGTTCCCCTGAGGGGTCCACCCTCAGAGGGGCTCCCTACAGCCCCCTGTAGAGGGGCTCTACAGGCTACATGGCCCCGCAGGTTAGGTCCCAAAGAAAAGGGAGGGACCTACCCTGCCATGACATTCCACCAACCTCAGAGGGGCATGAGACCCAGCCAGGCAAATCCACCCCTGCTTCTGGGGAGAAGGGGCAATCAGACTGGCCAGCCCATGAACATGGGGCAATCCTATTGGCCAGCCCAAGTGAGGGAAGGTGGGTCACAGACTTTAAAGGCCCTCGTCACAGAATCATAGGACATTGGAGAAAACCTGCCAAGCATCCACTGTTGGGGTGATCTGCCTTCCATGACTCCAATGAGTGAGTATGTGGCTTATACCACTGCGGTAGAGAATGTGATAAGGAAAGAGGTCCTTTCAACCACAAGCTCCTCCCAGGCTGAGAGGACAACTTAAATTCCCGTGTACTTTTGCTTCTGTATTTCAGGGGGAACAATAATTCTCTCTTTTGAAACTGTGATCCACCAAAATTAAAGAAGTATCTGAATTACATGTTTTAAGAAATTCTCTGCGCTCATCGTTACCAATGAATAACATATGCAGCTAAGTGATGTTTGAGTCTCACCCAAAATGTTTTACCAAATATATGGAGGTTGAAGGATGGAGGCCTGTCTGAAGTAAGATTGAATTTGAAGACGAGGCTCATTTGTATTTATCAGAAGCAAAAGAGTGCTAACCAAGCCAGAGTCTCAGCCATAGTGTCCATTTAGGCCGAGGAGTACAAACAGCTTTAAAAACGCATGATGCCGGGCTTCCCTGGTGGCGCAGTGGTTGAGAAGCTGCCTGCCGATGCAGGGAACACAGGTTCGAGCCCTGGTCTGGGAAGATCCCACATGCCGCGGAGCAACTAGGCCTGTGAGCTGCAACTACTGAGCCTGTGCGTCTGGAGCTTGTCCGCAACAAGAGAGGCCGCGACAGTGAGAGGCCCGCGCACCGCGACGAAGAGTGCCCCCCGCTCGCTGCAACTAGAGAAAGCCCTCGCACAGAAACGAAG
The DNA here is from genome assembly GCF_011762595.2 of Tursiops truncatus. Lineage (NCBI taxonomy): Eukaryota > Metazoa > Chordata > Mammalia > Artiodactyla > Delphinidae > Tursiops > Tursiops truncatus. The sequence goes on along the minus strand of NC_047049.1, from coordinate 3,514,368 downwards.
ACCCAACACAGCCAAAAATAAATAATAAATAAATAAATATTCCCTCCTTGAGAGACTCTCCCAGGCCTCAGGGCAGGAGCTGTGCCTCCCCCCAAAAAAAATGTATGATGCCACCGAAGATTCTGGCGAGTCCCCCAAACCACCTCCTTGGTAAAAAGAGCCGCATCAAGGACACCTAGAAGCACAAGAGCCCCACATCCCAGGGAGGGGTGAAGGCAAGCTCAGCCCCTCATCCCCTGGGTCTTGGAGAGGCTGCCCAGAGGCGTGGCATGGGATGGGTGGCTGGGGGCTTGCCCATGGTCAGCAGCATGTTGTACTTCCATTAGGGTGTTAGATTTAAATGCAGAGTTAGCTGTTGCCTACACAGAATTATGTTAAACAGGGGCCAGACTGAAAATCAATATTCTGCTTAAGTAACTGGCCCTCCAGTAATTTAATGAAACTAAATGGCATTACACCAAGGCAAGGTGGAGGGGCCCTTCTGCCCCAGCCTTTCTGTTAAATGGGGGCTGTGCAGCTGTGCACCTAAAGAGAGACTAAACACATACTTATTTTTTTTTCCTAAAGTTGGAACTGCGCTTTCTTAGGCCAGATTACCTGTTTGCTTCTTTAATTTAAAACTAGAGTAAATAATTTGCAGCCCCATAATTAGGAAAGAACTAGAGACTCACTATAAGAAAGAGAGAGTGCTGGTGGAATCGCGGAAAACATGCCTTTCTTAAATCCACAAGAAAAAGCTCAGGGGTGAGAGTAGGTGCAGAACGAAGCCATTAGTTTTTTTGGTTTTTGTTTTGCGGTACGCGGACCTCTCACTGTTGCGGCCTCTCCCGTTGCGGAGCACAGGCTCCGGACGCGCAGGCTCAGCGGCCATGGCTCACGGGCCCAGCCGCTCTGCGGCATGTGGGATCTTCCCGGACCGGGGCACGAACCCGTGTCCCCTGCATCAGCAGGCGGACTCTCAACCACTGCGCCACCAGGGAAGTCTTGAAGTCATTAGTTTTAACCCATATATTAAAACTTAATTTTAAAGGCCTTAAATTGACACTGTAACTTATCAGGTTCAGAATTTGAATAAAGACCATGAAGCAAAAGTGAAGATAGTTTTTTAAACATTATAAACAAATGTAAAATAAGAATATTTAAAGTGTATCTTTGATATGTTGTTTGTTCATGTGTTTTATAGTATGCTTTGTAGTTGCTTTTCTTCTTGCTTTTGGTCTTGGTGTAGGTGTGTGAGGGTGTAAGCGTGCGTGTGTGTGTGCGTGTGTGCGTGTGTGTGTGTGCGTGAGTGCGCGTGCCTATAACAACCATAAGTTTGCTAAACCCAGAACTCGTCAACATAACAACTGAAATGGGCAGCTCCTCATTTAAGATTCCACTCCAAGAACTTCAAGCTCTCTGCGCAGTCGGCATGTACTCATTATGACACTCCAACCACAGAAGTTTATGCTACAAATGATTGACAATAGAAAGAAGGCGCCTTTCCACAATTTTGAAGTTATTGGCAAGTCATTTATTTATTATGCAGCTGCAAACTTCATCTATATGAAACAGTTCACAGACTTATGTCCAAAACCCAGAATTAAAATGACAATAATTGCATGTTGCTTAGGATGGGATAATATGAAACACAGAAATCTTTCCTTTTAAGATGCCAATTTGGAACCTCTGAGGCCCAGTAAAACTTATTAACCATGCGTCTCACTATCTTCGAGATATTTCAGATGTTTGGAATCCAGGCACTAAGTTAATTGGCATTTATCACTTGCTTCCTTGTTCTCCCATTTTTCTTCATCTTTCAGGCTGGCAAGGATGTGGGATATCAACAAAGAAAGTGAAAACGAAAATGCGTCTTGAAACACAATATAACCTTGAGTTCCAAACCTTTAAATGCCTACTTTATTCGGTTTTCCATCGGCAACTAAAGCAATGGCAAGGTCAGCTGAGTTGTCTCCTGAATCTCTATGACAACTACGGGAAGAAGGTTACTCATGCCCTCAATTCAAACATGATTACATCTTAATTTCTTATTTAGATGCCTTGGTCCTAAAAAAATAGTGACTCTGGACCATGAATGGTAACTTAGGTATTTCTCACTAACGAGCTGAAAAATGCCCTTTGAAACCAATGTTTATTGCTGAGAATAGTCAGAGCGGGGCACACAGGGAGGAGGATCTTTTTTCAAACTACTGAGTCTACCTTGCAAATACATATTGTATCATGGGATGATAACATGAGCACCAAAAATACTTATCATCAAGATAAGATTTTCAGAATTATCACTTTATAAAATTTTATGGAAACTATAAGCTCAATAAGTCTCATCAGAGAACACAGCATTCTCACCGGCACCATTACAACTATCATCCTCACCCTTATTTTTAAGCAACCTTGGAAGGGTCTTCTTAATTCTCTGAGTAGCAATCTTCACAGCTTTACGTGTCACTCCCATGTTACGTCCTTTTTAATAAAGTGACAGGGCGCAAGGTTTTTCTACTCGAAACAGTAACCGAAATTAAGAATATTATCTCTGCGAGGTTTGGCCGTGAAGCGGTGAAAATGTTCACATATAAATGGCAATAATTAGGTTATCCCATTGTGGAAAAATGGGAATATTTGTTTGGTGAGACTGGGTGATACTGTTCCTTTTATTCAGTCTGCAGGATCGTAAGGGCGCTGGTGCGTTCTTAATGCTTTTTACAAAAGCAGAAGAGGTGGAAGCAATTTAGTGAAAACAAAAAGCAGGAAGAAAAGAAGTCTTTGCTTGATTCTTTACTTCTGTGGACTTTTTGAGTGGAAACTTTTGCAACTCTTTTTAATAATACCAGTTGGCCATTAGAATAATGTCTCAACTGATGTATTATGAAACATAAGCATGAATCCTGGGATTTCTAATAGAGCTATTTCTCTAAAGACAAAATAGACAATTCATACAGGAACAAGTGATTCACATTCACAGAGAAAAAAATATCTGACATCACAACTAATAAAAAGATTTCAAATTAAACAACGATTACTATTTGCATGTACCTGCTAGTTTTGATAGATAAGGGAAAAAAAGGAAATGTTACACAGTGAGCTTGAGTCTCCCAGGCTATGGGTGAGGGAGAATCAGGAAAACTCTACTGGAAGGCATGCTACCAAATCCTCTCATTCAGAAATACTATTTTTTGAAATCCACCCCAAAGAAACAGTCGTGTAAGTAGGGCAAGCTTTACACACAAAGATGCTCAATGTAGGGTAATGTCTAATCACAAAGAAAAACCCCAAATATCCAATAATAAAGAAGCAGCTTAGTAAACGGTGTTAAATCCATTAGCAAGAGCATTTGCTATTTTAAAGGATGTTCACAAAGATTTTTTGATGCAAACTAGGGAAAAGTTTATGACAGAACATTAAGTGAAGAGGACAGCATACAAACAATATGTGTACAGAACAATATTAATATATTAAGTTTACAGATTACAATAGGCCAAATTACCAAAGTGTTAACAAAAGGAGGTCAGCTTATGGCCAATTATAATTTTAAAGATAAGCTTCTCCACTTTTAGAAGTTCTGTAACAGGCGTGTGCTACTCCTGTGATATGATTTTTTAAAAAGAGGTAATTGTTTAACATAACAGGGAAGGAAAAAACTCCATCATCATTGACGTCGTTAGACTGGCAACAAAACCTCCATTTTCTTTCATTAACAGGGTGGAAATCGGAGGAAAGTTTCACTCTCTCCTGTTAACAGGTGAGGAAACAGGCACAGGTGAAGGATACCTTGCTTTTACAACTGCGGAGCGTAAGCCAGTTCTGAACCCAGAGTGCAGTTGTCTCTTTATTCCAAGAAACACCCGCCCCACCCATGAGGAAAAGGAGAGGCCACCTCTGGCTGCTCAGGGCCCTCCTGTATCGTCCCTGACCTCAAACACGGAGCAGGAGACACTGAAGGCTCCGGGTTCACCCTCCCCAAACACTACCTCCTCACGACCTACAAGGTTTTCCTTCTCATGAAAGAGACTCCTATCTATAACAGCAAAGAGCATCTTCACCGCAAACTTCTGCGTTCACCTGGACTTGTAAATTACAGGCTACAGACATCTGCAGTTTTTCAGCCAAAATTAACTGGACCACTGGTATGAGACAAGCAGGTGAATGAGCCTGTCCTGCAGGAGGTCCCAGTGGTGGGGACAGATCAGGGAAGGAATACGAGCCCTGCCTCCCACCCCTGCAGCGGAGGACCAGCTCAGGTGAGGCTGGACAGGTGTGCGGGCCACAGGGATGCTTCTTCCTTCTGTGCAGCTGAAAAAGCACTCATTTTAGGGGCAGAAGACATGACCTTGAGAACGATTTCTGTCATTTATGAATTGTATGTCCGTGGAAAAGGTCCTCACCAAGATCCTCAATTTTCATAGTGAAGAATTAAAAATGCTTTCTTCAGGAAGCTTTTGGGAGAAGAGGTACCTCCTTGTGGGAAAACAATGCTTTGGCAAAAGAGAGGAGGGCCCAGGGGGAGGCCAAGACGGGTTCCCACGTGAGACCCTTCAGCGTTGGTCTTTGCTGGGGGTGAACCTCCAGGGAAAACGGCTCCATTTTTACGTACAGAGCTTTCGGCTGTTTCACAATGTATGTCACTGAGTTCATATACGATCACGTTTCACGTTCTATCAAATTTCATAGAGTTCTCAAAAAATGTTTTTGGACATCTGGATATTATGTGGTAAATGTGTGGGTGGGGAGGTCAGAGACATGTTAGAACCTGGGGGAGGGCAGGGGTCATTCTTTTCCCCACCCCTTGCCTCCTCTAGGTGCTGGGGGCAAGGATCCAGCGAATTCCTGCACAGAAACCGAAAGGTATAAAGAGCTGCACAAAGGTGTGCGTGTGAACGTTCCAACCCTGGGCGATTTAACTGCGTGCACGCAGCCCACTCTGTTATAACAAAGAGACTGCCTCGCCAGGCTCAGAGTAACAGGTCCTGATAATAATACAATATCGTATATCATATAGATATAGGTTACTACGCACCGTAGCATAGCTTGATACGTATTGCATTGCCTGCTTGATAATATAGTAACTAACCATTTCCCAGGATTTTTACTAAAATTCTAGTTTAAAAAAATTTTTATTTTGTATTGGAGTATAGTCAATTCACAATGTTGTGTTAGTTTCAGGTGTACAGTAAGGTGATTTGGTTATACATATACATGTATCTATTCTTTTTCAGATTCTTTTGCCATTTAGGTTATTACAGAATATTGAACAGAGTTCCCTGTGCTATACAGCAGGTCCTTGTTGATTATCTAAAATTCTATTTTAAAGAAAAGCGTTTTTCATAAAGGTCCTGCGGACCGGGGAGTTTATCTGGTTCCCTCTCCTCGTGGCCACATCCGCAGGATGGGTGCAGTGGTCTCCACATCCCCGTCCTGTGGGCTCCGACCCCTCTGCTCACCCCCTTTCTTCCTGTGCGATTTCTCACTGAGGGTGGCTGTCAAGGCCAAGAGCCGGGACGGCTGGTGAGGCAGCCCAGCTGGATGAATTAACGTCTCTCCAGTAACTCAAACCAGCAATGACTTCATCTCGAAAATTTCCAAGTAGCACAGGTCAGAGCATGAGTGTGGACAAAAGTAATGGGGTTCCCAGAGAAGTTAAATGGTGGTGGTGAAGCGTAAGCCAAAAAGTACAACTTCGAGGAGAATTGGGGGACACATCTGAAAAAGTAAGGTTTCTAACAGACCTTCCCGGAAGACTGTAAACTTCCGGTACAATGATATCTGCATCGTATTACATCTAAGCGCACTAACAAACAAAATTGTACTGATTTGTGCCTACGCTGTAAATTATACTAATATATGTTTCACAGAAGCATAAAGAAAACAAGATAAACATACATGACAAATTAAAAACAAACAAGAAATATACATGACTGCTCCTTACATGAATTAAATCAAGAGCGTTTTAAATTTATTTATATGTTGAAGTTCTATTTATAATAAAATCTACTTTCTAAATAGGAAAGTAACTCATAATCTCACCTTGTTATTAACAGTAGAATAGTTTTTGTTTTTCTTCTAATTTTGGTTGGTTTCTGCTGACATAGCTTTTATGCTGGTGGATGAAAATATACTGACATAAAGTGAAAGGAGAATTTTAAGACACATATGAAAGGAACTGTCCCGAAGCTATTAAATTTTGTGCTTAATATTTTATTCAAGGTGATTGAGGGGGGCTGGCTGTGGAGTCGCTACGGACAGGTAAAGAAGAGCAGATGGCCCGGGCCCTCAGGGAGGGCTGTTTCAGGGCAACCCGGGGTTTGTTTTGTTTTGTTTGAGGGAGGGGAGGCCTCACAATTTCCTGATGAAAATTGAAGATCATTAACGAACCCTTCTTATGCCGTTCAGAGCCTCATCGTACACAGGCGACCAAGCAAACTGTGTGGCAAGACCAGGCAACTCCAAGAATCCAACGTATTCAGTGGTAATGATGGTTATTATTCTGTATTTTTTCAGATGGCAGAATTCCTGCTGTAACTATGATGGGACTTCAGGCCTAAAGACACCCGTGAGGACATCCTGGTTTCCCTGCTTCACTCTCTTTCAGGTACAACTTCAACGCTGTGTCCAGCAGGGAGCTGGCCTTGCTTAGCACCTACAGGCCTGGGTTTTATTAAAGACTGTTCTGTCTCCCCAGGTTTTCTCCTTGCTTTGCCCTCTGTTGTTTCAACAAGGAAATGGGTCTAATTATATATACTCTTCCCTCCCATTCTTCTCCTTGTCGATGATGGGATGTGCCTTCCAGAAAGAAAGATTCAGCTCCATCATTTGTTTCCGTTTTTCTATGAAGAGAGATGTCATTAAGATTTTGAGTTATATCTTTGCAAAACAAACATGAACTTTGGGGAAGGTTGGTTTGAGTTTTCCATTTGTAAATTCTTTTGAATAGGTTGTCTACTGCTCTTGGTCTGGACTCCATAAACAATGAAAAGGAGAATAGATCCAATGTTACTCAGCAATTTTTAAAATCTAAAGTATAAACATTGGCATGCACTGAAAAATAGAAAAAAGTTGTATTTTGAGAAAATGAACTTTGTCCTAAATCAGCTCTACAGAAAAATTAAGAATACTGTGACTTTTTTTTTTCATATATTTATTTATTTATTTTTGCTGTGTTGGGTCTTCGTTTCTGTGCGAGGGCTTTCTCCAGCGTGGCAAGCGGGGGCCACTCTTCATCGCGGTGCGCGGGCCTCTCACTATCGTGGCCTCTCTTGTTGCGGAGCACGGGCTCCAGACGCGCAGGATCAGTAGTTGTGGCTCACGGGCCTAGTTGCTCCGCGGCATGTGGGATCCTCCCAGACCAGGGCTCGAACCCGTGTCCCCTGCATTAGCAGGCAGATTCTCAACCACTGCGCCACCAGGGAAGCCCAATACTGTGACTTTTAATCCATTTTGAAGCTGAAGGATTGATACACTGTGGAGTCATTTTAAAGGAAACTCAAGTGCTATTGTTTATGTCAATAAAAAACGCACTTTTCCAGGCATGGTTTGGAAAGAACTTTCTGTAGCTTCCCAGAGCACAAATGGGCAAGCAACTTCACACAAGCCCTAAATGTGACTCCTAAGAGGATGCTCGCAAGAAGGACAAGGCCATGTCCACGGGGCACGTTCAAGGCTGCAGGACACACCTGTTGGAGAAGCCCAGCAGGCTCTACCCTGCATCCCGCCCTGCACAGCTGGAGTATGCTGAAGCAGGTCCATCGGGAAGCTTTGCAGAACCAGGCAGGCCCTGGAGGAAGGAGAGGGGTCACCTTGGCTCTGCCCAAATCCCCCACCCCCAGGAGATGAAGAAGTAAGTTCTGGGGCCTTAGTGAGGCTGGGGGCTTGCTGTGGTCACTGCTTTTCCAGTCTTCTAAGCGGCTGCAGAAGGTAGACCAGACGCAGCAAAACGTTCCCTCCTGGAAAGTCCTCCCCCAACCAGGAGCCCCTGGGGGCCCAGAGCTGCCAGCCTGCCAGTCTGATCAAGCCCCGGCTGCACACGGAGTCCAGCGGGTCTGACCCACTGGACAGGCTCTCGCAGTCTTGGCCAAACTGACTGGCCCAGGGGCTGGCAGGAGGTCGTTAAAAAATTAGAACGAACATCTGGTACATTTTCAGAACACAAAACTTTATCCTATTTTTGATCAAAACCACATTAAAAAAATATTCGCCCTGGGACAAACTGCCCCCCGGCCTCGGCCCACGTCCAGCTACCAGTCATGGGCAGAACCCTGGCCCTGGGGGCTGTGTCCTCCTACCCCCTCTCCAGAGCTGAGCTCACTTCATCCCGCCCCTCCTGGCACCTACGGCACACCTGAGACCCCCAGCCCCATCTCCCTTCCAGTCCTACTTCCCGCCCAGCCTCCGTGCCCGGGGCTTCCCAGGAGGACCCCAGCCAGGACAATAAGCCCGGCTAGCCTGCTGCCGGCCTCGGGGACAGGTCGCCAGGCCAGGGCAGACCTTGGCCGCCAGCAGGCTCCACGTAAGGCTGGGAGTGGGTGGGATGGAAAGCAAGTCTCTGGAGAGTAGAGAGGGAAGGGGAAGTAGAAACAACCACTTAACATCTATTTAGAGCCTGGGAGCATTTGTGGAAGCCATCCCCATTACTGTTGAAAAGATGCAAATTTGGTGAAATCATCAGCTGTATGGCTCCAGGCTGTTTCCCGAGCACCCTGATTTGGAACAGGAGGGAAGGTATTAGTGTAAGACACCAGCAAGGCCAAGTTCATGTTGCTCAGAGGTAGCCCCTAACCAAACTCCGCCAAGTGCTGCAAAAGGAGATTTGTTATCTCGGGAAGACGGTTCATCCAACGAAGCCAAAAAAAAATAAAAACACAAAAAAACAGTCCTTAAGGCTGGTTGCAGGGGAGCAACAGACAGGAGGCAAGCCCACCTCGCAGAGCATGAAGAAGGTGGATTGTGCGCCCTCAACCCCACTTCCTCGGCGAAGGGGCTCACTTCACTGCAGAGTGAAAGGCAATTAACGGCAAAGATATTTTTCCAGCCCTGTTTTAAGTTCCACATCAAATATTCTTTCAGACATTCAAGAATACACTTATCTACAAATGAAGGGCATAAGCTATGCTATTGATTTTTGCGTAGGATCTGCTCTTTATGGAGCGACTCCAGCAGATACAGTGAAATCTCGCCTTCCATTAGAAAGAACCCCACAAATGACTTCATGCAAAGAGATAATCCATCCTGGTTCCTCAGGCTTTTCTGACCTCTTCCCCCCCCACCCCCACCCCGTTCCAGTTGGCAAAAGTTTGGGGGCAAATTAAAACGGTTAAGCACGGTAGTAGGTTTAATGCAGAAAATGATTCTTCGTGCCGGCACCATAGCAAAGTCTTTTAAGTGATGCGGTTACAAGGGACCTAAAAAGCCACAGCCTATAAAGGAACTATTTCATCAATTTGCTGAGTATAAATTCTACCTTAAAACTCCAGCCCGCCAGGATCAGGACATAAAGTAGCCTTTCAGTCAAGTGCTTTGAGCAGTGTGAAACAAGACGTCTATAAACTATTTTACTGGGTTTTCATGTTTAGTGAATTTGAAATAAGTTTAATGGGAAAACGAAAACGTAGTGAGATTACAAGCCGTTACTGGATTCCTTCTTTTCAGACTCTGGTCCTGCTGGCTTTGTGTTACCTTTTCCTTCATTTTAAACAATTGAGGAAGGCACTGGGAATTGTGGAAGATGGGTTTTAGGTTGCTACCACGTGAAATAGTTGATTCAGCTTATAACTTGGTAAGGAATTGAACTTGAAGTAGGCTCTGCGTGCGAGTGTGTGTGTGTGTGTGTGTGTGTGTGTGTGTGCACGCACGCCCCGTGCGCATGTGTGCGTGTTTTGTAGGAAGGAACTCCGAAAGCCAGGAAAAATGGAGGAAGCTGTTAGGATACAACTATATTTATGTATTGTGTATTTAGTTTTCTTTCATCTTCCCCTCAGAGGATGGAGAGGGTGCGGTAATTTTCAAAATATTGCAAAAGACATTTCTACAAATCGCTTACCTTGACTGCTCATATACGCTAAGCAGCACAGAATAAGCGAGGGGACCCTTCAACGCAAAACACCTTTTTTTGCATTTTCTGTAACAATGTAAAAGCCACTCTTATGACAAGAAGTCTGGTAGCTCACCCTTTCATTTCTAATTTAACCACAGCCTATATAACATAATCCGAAAAATGTGGGGCATGATTAGTATAAAAATCAAATACAGTAGAGGCTTTTTGAATACTCCAAGAACAAAACAAAACCAAAAAAGAAGAGAGGAAGAAAACATGGCAGGCATCGGAATATATGCAGTATTTCTTTAATATTTCATTTTAAACTACCTAATTGTGTTTTTAAGCTTCGGTTCCTGTAATTTTGCAAGACGAGGCATTCCAGTGAGAAAACATATGGTGAGGGATTTTTAAATCACATAGCAGGAGTGCATCACACACTTATCTGCCGTTTTAGTGTCACAAAAATCCACCACTGAATTTATCCAGTCACCCATTAAAGAAAGAAAAGAATTAAAGGAAAAGGAGGTTTTAAATCCCCTAATGCTACAAGAAGGAGTGAAATATGGTATCAAGTTCATGTCGGAGGGGTGGTGGAGCTTCCTGACTTTTTACAACACCAGCAAGTGGCAATTAGCAATCTGAAGCTGAGAGTAATTTCAGGGGCACAGCACAAGCTGGCCACCAAGTCCAACTTCAGCACCTTCACCACGTAGCTTTCCGAGGTGGCCCCTCTGGAGGGTCAGTTTTAAGTTAGCTAGGTGGGTAGGCAAAAAGATTGGATAGATATTGGTGGGGGGGGGGGGTGGTAGATGGATAGATAAGGAGATGAATGCACATCTGCTTTTATTTTTAAAGTCCCTTTGTAATTGTCGCTTAAAAAATAGTTGCCCCTATATTAAAGGATAACTGTCTTGCAACAATGTTTTGTTTTGTTTTTCTGGGAAAGAGACTGATCTGCAACTCAGGTGGGTACTGCAGTGGCAGTAAAGCTCTGGGAGTGACAAACTTTCACATTTGCAAGTAAGATCTAGAAAAGGATTCCAAACACTTGAATGTTTACAAAGACCACGCAGTTCCACATACCCCATGAGTGTGTGTGTGCACGTGTGTGAAGCCCTCTGGGTTCACATGCGTGCAGGGAGATGGGGGCGAGGGCAGAGGCTTGGCGACAGGAAGCAATGCATCTCATTATTCAAATTACAGTCAGATTCCTCCTTAAATTACGCTGGTGTCTCTTATCAGAAATTGTTTCCTATACTATAATCTGCTGCAATAAGTGGACATTAATTAATGCTAAATTACAATGGAATTACGTATTATATCCACATGAATACTGAATGACTCCATTATGAATATTATTACAGTAAATATTAAAGGACCTGCAAGGGGCTTGTCACTGATTGCCAAGTGTTAATAGCTACCTCTGATCTTAAGTTAATATCAACTTAAGTTAAATACAACAGCCAAACAGTGAATCTTCGATGAATGCTGCTTCAAAAATGTAGCCCGAGACCTGATAAGCGAAGCTGAAACACAGCCGACCAACTCCTTCTCGAAGTCTGATTTATCCCTGTGACAGGACCGTTCGTTTCCTGGCTTAGAATTCCATTCAAGCTCTAGTCTCTCGGTACAGATGTGTGTGGCTTCCTCGCTCAGCTAACGTTTTAAAAAATCCACGCACAACTTCGCTGGAGTCTCTCGTTTTGGTGGGTGGTCATTTCGTCTTAGGAAGGAAAATCCTTAACCCTTTCCCACTTTCCACTTAAACGATTTCAGAATACCCTGGTGGCATTTTTTTGTTTTTGCAAGGTGAAACAGAGTGAGAAGAGGTAAGGTGTTAATCTTGATAATTAGTGCACAAAAGCAATTAGGGGTCTAAAATACCTTAAGGCACAGAAAGCGATTTTTGTGTTTATTTGCTTACCTTATTAAGTTAAATATCTGTCTGAATTAATCGCTAATGAAAGTGAAGAAGACTCAATAACGACGAGCGTAATGAACAGCCCTGTCAGTTGCATTTTACAGGGTCCCAAATCATCGAAGGTTGCAAGCCGACTCGCTATTCAAAATTACTTTTCTGCCCAATTTTCTGTTTGCAAAGCAGTAAATTATTTTCATTTATTGTGCTTATTTAAGCACTTAAATGGCTGTGAACGGAGCACAGGCACACTTTAAAAATATAGAACCATTACACAACTCTACTGCTAGAAATTCCCGTTATTTTCCCCTGAAGGCTGCTTCCCCTACTTTTCTAATCTCTCCTTTACAACAATTCATGAAAAAGACCATTATTACATTGAACATGTTTTAATAAGTTATTTATTATTTAACATACTTTAGGAGGCAGGGCCGTGGAAGTTACCTTACACACACTAAGAACAGCCTCTTTCATAATTGTCCAGTTGCCTAAGCCTAAGTGCTCAAGTTTCCCCAAATAAAATCATGCTGTTTTTCACCAGAAACAAATAAACCATGCTTTCCACCATTACTCACATCATCAATATGTATATTGGAAGAGATCGATGATACCAATTATTGCCTTTGAAAATTATCATTGAACGTATTTACCTCCTTTAATATTTATTTGAAATCAGGAGCCACCCTTTTTTTTAAAATGTGCAGCATCTCTTACAAACAAACCACTGTCTTAAGTTACACTTAACGGCCCGGGGGCCCAGCATGGAGGAAGCGCTCCCTGGTATGTTCTTTGCACACTTACAAAGCACTGCAGCTATAGCACTAGGCAGCCAGTTGACCACTGCCAAAGCCAGAGATGGCCCAGATTCATCAAGCTGGAGTTAAGAGTGCATAAAAAAAAGAAAAAAAAAAAAAGCCACAAGAAGGGCGTCATAGATAGACTTATAGTAGCAGGAAAGGAGCAAACGAAGGAAAAGGAAAGACTCTGGGCAATAGAGAAAGGAAGAGATCTCAGTGACGCAGCTTGCTAGATCAGGATCAAGTGGCAGGTTCAAGTATTTCTTTTCAAATCCTTCAGATTATTGCCATACAAACTCTCCTATGTTTCAAACACAGACAGACGCTCTGCACCACGTTTCTCTGTGGCCCGCACGCATGTACACGCACAACACAGCGTATGTGCTGGCTCTCACATGGCTCATTTCCTGAGAAATGGTGGTATTTTTCAAAAGTGATTTCAAC